>NC_080671.1:130903617-131203617 GCF_030247195.1 Topomyia yanbarensis
TGCCTCTATGATGATAACCGGTCTTCCTTAATTCAGGATCTTTGCGATAACTTCAATTTGACAATTTTAAACACGGGTGAAATGACACGGATTCCTGCTCCTCCAGCGCGCCCGAGCGCCTTAGACTTGTCCCTTTGCTCAACATCGCTGCGGTTAAATTGCACGTGGAAGGTAATTCCTGATCCCCACGGCAGCGACCATCTGCCGATTGTAGTCTCAATCAATAACGGTTCAAGGCCATTGAAATCAATCAATATTTCGTATGACCTCACACGAAATATCGATTGGAAGAGCTATGCTGCCGCGATATCCGACAACATCGAATCTACCCAAGAACTTCCTCCGGAGGAAGAGTACAGCTTTTTGGCTGGCTTGATTCTCGACAGCGCGAATCAAGCTCAGACTAGGCCAGTACCCGGCGCGAACATACAAAAACGTTCTCCCAATCCCTGGTGGGATAAAGAGTGCTCAGACGTGTACGCAGAGAAGGCCGCCGCGTTTAAGACCTTCCGGAACGACGGGTTACCCGCTAGTTTTCGACAGTACGCGACGTTAGACAAGCGAATGAAGAGTTTGATGAAAGCCAAAAAACGCGGTTATTGGCGCCGGTTCGTCGACGGATTAACGAGAGAAACATCGATGAGCACTCTTTGGGGAACAGCCCGACGTATGCGAAATCGAAACAGTACTAATGAGAGCGTGGAATATTCAAACCGTTGGATATTCAATTTCGCCAAGAAGGTTTGTCCGGATTCCGCCCCGGCACAGAAGATTTACCGCGCCGCGTCTCCTCACGATAGCGCGAACGAAACACCTTTTTCGATGGTGGAGTTCTCACTTGCTCTCTTGTCGTGTAACAATAAAGCTCCGGGGCCAGACAGAATCAAATTCAACTTGTTGAAGAATCTGCCTGACTCTGCCAAGAGACGCTTGTTGAACTTATTTAATAAGTTTCTCGAGGCTAACATTGTCCCACTCGATTGGAGACAAGTGAAGGTCATCGCCATCCAAAAACCAGGAAAACCAGCCTCCGACCACAATTCGTATCGTCCGATCGCAATGCTATCCTGTATCCGGAAGTTGTTCGAGAAAATGATCCTATCCCGCCTCGACAATTGGGTCGAAGCAAATGGCTTACTGTCAGATACACAATTTGGCTTTCGCAAAGGCAAAGGGACGAACGATTGTCTTGCGTTGCTCTCAACTGAAATTCAAATGGCCTATGCTAGCAAAGAGCAGATGGCATCAGTGTTCCTAGATATTAAGGGGGCTTTTGATTCAGTTTCGATCAACATTCTTTCAGAGAAGCTGCACCAGCATGGTCTTTCAGCGACTTTAAACAACTTTTTACTAAACTTGTTGTCGGAAAAGCACATGCATTTTTCGCATGGTGACTTATCGACATCACGATTTAGCTACATGGGCCTTCCCCAGGGCTCATGTCTAAGCCCCCTTTTATACAATTTCTATGTCAACGACATTGATGAATGTCTTGACAATTCCTGCACGTTAAGGCAACTTGCAGACGATGGCGTGGTGTCTGTTACGGGACCCAAAGCTGTCGATCTACAAGGACCATTACAGAATACCCTGGACAATTTGTCTGCTTGGGCTATTAAGCTGGGTATCGAATTCTCCACGGAGAAAACTGAGCTAGTTGTATTTTCAAGGAAGCGTGAACCAGCACAACTACAGCTTCTATTAATGGGTCAAACTATCGCTCAGGTCTTCACAGTAAAATATCTAGGGGTCTGGTTCGACTCGAAAGGTACTTGGGGATGCCATATTCGGTATCTGAAACAGAAATGCCAGCAAAGGATCAACTTTCTTCGTACAATAACCGGAACATGGTGGGGTGCCCACCCAGGAGACCTAATTAGGTTGTATCAAACAACGATACTGTCGGTAATGGAATACGGATGCTTCTGCTTTCGCTCCGCCGCGAACATACATTTCATCAAACTCGAAAGAATTCAGTATCGTTGTTTGCGTATCGCCTTAGGGTGCATGCAGTCGACCCATACGATGAGTCTCGAAGTGCTGTCGGGCGTTCTCCCGTTGAAAAATCGATTTTGGGAACTCTCATATCGATTGCTCATTCGATGCGATATCTTGAACCCGGTCGTGATTGAAAATTTCGAAAGGCTTGTTGAGCTCAATTCTCAGACCCGTTTCATGTCCCTGTACTTTGACTACATGGCGCAGAATATTAACCCTTCTTCTTACAATCCCAACCGTGTGCATTTCATAAATACTTCTGAATCTACTGTTTTCTTCGACACATCCATGAAAGACGAGATTAGTGGAATTCCGGACCACATACGCCCACAAGTGGTTCCAAACATTTTTTATAATAAATTCCGAGAAGTCGACTGTTCTAAGATGTTCTATACTGACGGATCAAACCTCGAAGGATCCACTGGCTTCGGTATTTTCAATCAAAAGTTCACCGCCTCCTACAAACTCAGTGACCCTGCTTCAGTTTACGCCGCAGAACTAGCTGCCATTCAGTATACCCTTGGAGTCATTGAAACATTACCCGCAGACCATTACTTCATCGTTTCGGATAGCCTCAGTTCCATTGACGCTATTCGCTCGATGAAACAAGGCAAGCACTCCTCGTATTTTTTGGGGAAAATACGGGAGCTACTGAGTGCTTTATCTGACAACTCTTTCCAGATTACCTTGGTATGGGTCCCTTCTCATTGCTCCATTCCGGGCAATGAGAAGGCAGACTCCTTAGCTAAGGTGGGTGCCTTAGAAGGAGACGTTTACGAAAGACCAATTTGCTTCAGCGAATTTTTCAGTATTACTCATCAGAGAACCCTCGAAAGTTGGCAAACTTCGTGGAGCAGTGGAGAGCTGGGAAGGTGGCTACATTCGATAATCCCTAAGGTATCGACGAAACCTTGGTTCAAGGGGATGGATGTGGGTCGTGACTTCATTCGTGTGATGTCCCGACTCATGGCAAACCATTACACGCTGGATGCACATCTCCGGCGTATTGGGCTCGTGGATAGTGGTATCTGCGCTTGTGGCGACGGCTATCACGACATCGAGCACATTGTCTGGGCGTGCACCGAGTACAGTTCCGCTAGGTCTCGGCTAATGGATACCCTGCGGGCCCGAGGAAGACCAACCAACGTCCCGGTTCGAGATGTGCTGGCAAGCCGCGATGTTCTCTATATGTCCCTTATATACACCTTTGTGAAAACCATCAATATACAAGTCTAACTGCCCCTTGTTATCTCCTTATCATTCTCAGAACGCTCTTCCACCTGTATCAAACCATCTGTATCGAATGAGCCAACAAACACGGGACCTACGGCACGAACATAACACGCTTAACTCGAAATGTAGCCGATCCACATCTGAGCCGTACTACGAAATCGTCTGGAAAAACCCCTGCCATCTTGAGGAGGACCACCCGGCGTCCCAGTACATGATTCCCCTGATGAAGGCCACCCGAGTTTGTAATCCATCCGTTGATCTCACGATGCCTGAAACTGAAATAATTTTCTCTCCCTGCCATCTTTGTCTACCCTCCCTCCCCTGACTCTTATACCCAGAAGTAACACCCCTACCCCCCCCCCCCCCACCCAATATCATCACGAAGCATTTAGCTCTTCTTGTCTCTTCTAGTTTTAACTATTATATTATATAATCTCATTGAAATTGCCCAACTCTACTACCCACAAAAATAACTATAATTACGAATCTTACAAAATTCAATCATGCCCTCTAGTTATTCCTAGTTTTAAGTTAGTCGTAAAAAATTGTCCCCCTTAATTAAACATTATTTGCTCCAATAATCTCACTGATAAAAATGTCAAACCATATTGCCACAAAAACTAAATGACCCCCCTAATCTTACGAAAACAATATTATCCCCTTGTGTAGATATATAAGATAGCTATAAAATCGCATTAGTTTCATTTTTAAAAAATCAATATGTAATCCCCTAGTTTTAAGCAATTTAAAATGTGAAACAAAACAAAATTGGCACCTTTAAGCTAACGCAACGTGCCTTATCAAATAAACGATTTGAATAAAAAAAAAAATAAGTTACGACTGATCATTCATGGTCGTTAAATAGATCACAAAATCATAAATATTATTCATGGGCTCGTGAACTGGTTCATGATTCCTTGTACATGATTCACGATCTATCGTGAGTGATTGTGATATTTAAAACATATCCCTAATGAGTTTCAATTTCATGCAACTCTACACATGATCATGTGATTTTCACGCGAACTATTGCGTAAAATTTGGATTTTTCATCTAGTTAAGTCCAGTTTCTGTCGACTAGTAATAGGTGCGAGCAGGCACAAAAAACTATTAGGACCTCTAACATCGTTATTCATTTTTTTTACGATTCGTTTATTTGACACGGCTCAATGCGTTAGCTCAGAGGAGTTGTGGGTCTTTTATAAGTTTACAAGATGCAAAAAATAAAAAATACACTTCCATTTATTTAGAGCCTGTACTACATTCATTCAAGTCGTCGTTACAGTTCGGTCGCGTTTCCATTTGCGTCGTTTAAAGTTTAACCGTGCGTGTTTTAATTTGTATTGTTTTCATTTATCATTGCTGCGTAAGTAAAACATGCCGTGCGCGATTAATAATTGTAGTGAGTGACGACAAACATGTGTGGTACTGCCATGGATCATGCGGGAAAAAATTGCACGCTGCATGCGTCGGTGCTCAGAGGAATCATGAGCAAAGAATACTAACATACATGCTGCCAATATGCTACGAGTGCCAGAAGCGTCTCGTGATGGAGTTAAATTTCGATAAACTGTACAGACAACAACAAGAAGCCATCAACCTCAACAAGCTAGTTATGGAGTCGAATCACAAACTCACATCCACATTTAGCAACTTCAATGTCCGAGATGGATTTGAATGTATCGAAATGCTCTTAAACGAGTTGAAAGGCGAAATTAAAACAACTGCAGCTAATCATAATAACGCGGTTGCACACATAGCCAAAACCTCGGAGTTGTGGAATGAGCTGGCTGCTTCCAACAAAACTGGCAAAACTGATGTCGTTGCCACAAAAAATCACTTAACATCATTATTCGACATATCGATGAAAGCTACGAAAAACAACATCGCAGCCTATGTCAATGAACTGACCACCGATATGACACGCGAGTTGAAACAAATTTGTTCAGAAATTGAAAAGGTCAGCAGCGTGATAACTGACATGGCTAACAACTGTTCGGCTCAGAATATGAGTTATGTAAACCCAATATTTACGGATGATATTATCGATGAGTTAAAGCAAATTTCTAGTGCAGTAAACTCACTGGAACAAAAGACTGCTGCTTCACCCGCAACAGATTCCTCCCCTAGTTTAAAGGCTGAGATGTCCGTCGAGGCAGCCAGTAACTCAGGCTGGCGTTTCCTTGGCAACTCTAAGGTATGGAAGGCTGATTGGTCCGAATACGACGCACGTAAATTGCGTCGTCTCAATCAACAAAAAGCGGCGGAGAAAGCAAGAATAAAGAAGAAACGGAATAAACAGAGGCCCGCTAATGCACTTGACACCACCCGTAATAATAATACTAAGCGTCGCAAGAATCACGGTTACAAGCACCACACAATTTTCGACAAAAATAACGGATGTAATTACAACCACAGCAGATTTGCGTACCACGATAACAAACGCCGCGACATCGACAATCTTCCGTTGGATAGAGAGCTACTGGCTGAGGCAAAAAAACGTTTTTCGAGGCCACCTTCAACTTCGTTCAGACCTACCATTGCATTCCAGAGAGGCGATGTTTTAAACCCGTGCCCTACCGACCAACCTAGCACCTCACATCGAACAGCTGCTGCCGCACCTATGTACCCCTCCGGAATTGGCGCCTGTCAGTGTTTTTGCCGCTATCGACGCGCTCATTAGAGCAAGATAATAATGAATTGACAAATCATATTGCGATTCAAGATTTAGAAGAGGTAGAGCTAGGTCCAATTAATTCCCATTCAACTAACACTTTTCCAAGAGAATCTCAGTCAAGAACAGAAATCTTGGTCTATTGCCAAAACTTTAACCGCATGAAAAGTGCAGCTAAGATGAATGTGATTCAAAACAAAATATTAGGTTGTCATTATTCCGTAATTTTAGCAACTGAGACTAGTTGGGACGAAACAGTGAGAAGTGAAGAAGTTTTCGGGAGCAATTACAATGTATTTAGGGATGACCGTGATTGTCATGTATCTGGTAAGAAGTCAGGAGGGGGCGCTTTGATTGCGATTTCAGCAAAACTAAATGCAGAAGTTATCAAAACTATACAATCAAAAGAATTCGAGCATGTGTGGGTGAAAGTACATGTTAAAGACGAAACTCACGTTTTCGCTTCGGTGTACTTTCCTCCAAATTTTGCTCGAAAAACGACTTACGAAAAGTTTTATCATGCTGCTGAATGCATTATTAATAGTCTTTCCCCGCACGTGAAAGTTCACATATATGGCGATTTCAATCAACGCGGTATTGATTTCATACCAGATGCTGATAATGAGAGCATCCTACTTCCTGTTGTAGGGGAAAATGAAACTTTGCAGTTCATTTGCGATAAATCTGCCAGTTTAGGACTTAATCAAATAAATCACATAAGAAATCAGCGACATTGCTATTTAGATTTATTAATGACGAATATAGACGAAGACTTCTGTGTAACGGAATCACTTACTCCCTTATGGAAGAATGAAGCTTATCATACAGCCATTGAGTTTTCTATATTCTTGCATGTTAACGACAGACCTGGTGATAGTGAATTTGAGGAGGTATTTGATTACGAGTCCGCTAACTATGAAAGCTTGAGGCAAAAAATTAATGCAATAAACTGGCAAATGATTTTAAGAAATGAAGAAAATGTTGAAGCTGCCGTAGACATCTTCTACAAAATATTATTTGAAGTCATTCATGAAGATATACCATTGAAAAGAAGAAGGCGTCACTATAACTCAAAACATCCCATCTGGTTTAATAGAGAAATCAAAAATTTAAAAAATCGCAAGCAGAAAGCACACAAAATCTACAAAAAATACAACAGCGAAGATAACTTAACAAACTATTTAAATCTATGCGATCAATTGAACCTTGCCATTGATATCGCGTTTGAAGAGTACAATGCAAGAACAGAACGCAATATAAAAACTTGTCCAAAAAACTTCTTTAATTACGTAAAAACTAAAATAAAATCGGATTATTTCCCAACAGAAATGCATCTTGATGGAAAGGTAGGCGATAACTCAGAGGAAATCTGCAATCTTTTTGCAACTTTCTTCCAGGAAGTTTACACTACATTTTCAGAGAAGGATCGAGAGCGTGAATACTTTTCATTCCTCCCAGAACTTTCAAGAGATATTAACATTAAACAGATAAAAGTACATACAATCATGGATGCCTTAAAAAACTTGGATAGCTCTAAAAGCCCTGGACCTGATGGCGTTCCACCGGTGTTTTTAAAAACTTTGTCAATAGAACTAACCGCTCCTTTATTTTGGCTTTTTAACATGTCTCTAGAATCAGGTTGTTTTCCTAAAACATGGAAAAGCTCTTTCTTAGTTCCAATTTTTAAAAATGGTAAAAAATCCGATGTGCGTAACTATCGTGGAATAGCTATCATCTCGTGCATTCCCAAGATTTTCGAGGCGATTGTTAATGAAAATTTATTCCACCAAATCAAGAACAGAATTACCCATGTGCAACATGGTTTTTTCAAAGGGCGTTCTACAAGTACAAATCTACTCGAATTCATTAACTACACATTAACAGCAATGGATAACGGAAACCACGTTGAAGCTCTTTATACAGATTTTAGCAAAGCATTTGATCGCATCGACATACCCATGCTACTTTTTAAATTAGAAAAAATGGGGTTTGAGCCAGGACTTCTTACATGGGTACAATCATATCTTACAAATCGTGAACAAGCTGTTAGATTTAAAGGGATAAAATCAATCCCAATTCAAGTTACATCAGGAGTCCCTCAAGGGTCTCATTTGGGCCCGCTACTCTTTATTTTATTTGTTAACGACATTTCCTTCATTCTAAAAAATGTAAAAGTTCTTATATATGCTGATGATATGAAACTATTTCTAGAAATAAGAAATGGTGAAGACTTTCAGACATTTCAAAACGAAGTAAATATATTTTATACATGGTGTAATAAAAGCCTGCTGAAACTGAATGTAAAAAAATGTAATTCCATAACATTGAGTAGAAAGAATAATATACAGAACAATAGAATCTTATTGGGAAATCAACAAGTAGAAAAGTGTGACAGAATAAGAGATCTAGGAGTTATTATAGATTCCAAAATAACATTCATAGATCATTATAACACAATAATTAACAAAGCAAACAGCACACTAGGTTTTATTAAACGCTTCTGCTACAATTTCCAAGATCCCTACACAATAAAAACATTATATGTAGCCTATGTGCGTTCAACACTAGAATATTGTAGTACAGTTTGGTCGCCTTTTTCAGCAACACACGCAAACCGGATAGAATCAGTACAAAAGCAGTTTTTGATATTCGCTCTTCGTAAACTAGGTTGGACTTGTTACCGTTTTGGGACGCGGCTGCTCTCAGCCCCCGAGGATGATGTTAACCAGCTCCGGAAGGGAACTGGTTCAAAGCCCCAACGCCTGGTATACGCGTTCCGGGGTGGGCACGCAAGGCCTCTTTTGGTCCTCGGGTCCCAGGGTCGTCTTATGTTGTGGGGGTATTTCGGATCTGGGTTCAGGGAGCAAACCTGCAACGTGTGTAACAATACAATGTATATAATTTACTCACTCTTACAAAATTTTATCCTCTTCTAATTTCTTCGAACCCTTTCCTGCTGCTTCTTCGGTCGGCGTGGTAGTGGTAGGTGGTCGGAAAGTAGCGGGGAAACGATGGATTCTCAGCGTTGTCTTCTCGGGATTTCGTTCTCGGCTTCGACGTTCAGGTGATGGAGATCTTAATCTGGCCCCCGGGCCACGCGGTCGTCCTTGATAATTAGCGGGCGGAATGAAGGACTGCACTCGGCAGCACGGACCCGCGACGACAGCCTGTCGGATGACTCCTTTACGGTTAGCCGTACTGGATAAACCAGTCAGGGCGAAACAGGCACTTGCCGATCCTTTGCTCTTAACTGGCGTTATTAACACCGTGATCGGGGCTTTCCAAACCGGTCAGACCGTCCAAAACTTTATCACTTTCAATTAATAGCGGAATGCGATGTGTTCACTCCCACGGTCAGAACCCAAGAGAGCTTCTCGCCCATCGCCAACACATCACCAACCTATCTTTGTTCCACTTTCCATCTTTTCCGCTTCCTTTTCATTTTCCACCTTCTTTTTACCAACTCCGACAACCAAATTCTCCTACATTTTCCTACACCCCACAGCCAAAGAAACTCGCCCAATAGGGTTCTAAAATATCCTGTCTATCACCTATTCTCTGCTTTTCCAATCACTTCTTATCGTTTCATTTATTGGTTTTTCCCCAAACACAGACACTCATTATATTTGCATTTGTAACTTAAACGGTTACAATCCGCCCGCGGTTGGTGAAAAAAGGACGTTTCCTTAAATGAAACTCCTTTTTTATAAACTTTACTAATACCTTGCGATCTAGCTGTTGTATCCACGCACCATCGCTTTTGTATCATATCACACACTTAACGCTCTACAAAAACAGAAAACTTCCTTCAGAATCATTACCACGAGTACCACTACCTCTTTCAACGAAAATCTCATGCATTATACAAAAAGAAAACACTTATCTTACTGCTTGATTCGAACAAACAACGAACTTAAATTAAATCTACTATATTTTTTTAAACACCTACTCCAGTTGCCTAAAACGATCGCGCGCGACAGATCATTAGCAATCGATCAAGCTGACGTGCACCGACGAGAGACGCGTGTCCAACTAATCTACCTAATCAAAATTATTTTATTTTGCTTTCCCTCAAACCGGCATGTCTCGGTTCCCGATCAACAGAGGAAGTCCCGTACGATCAGTCATACACTGAAAAAATATACTCCGTTGCATTCTGTGATCCCTAGTGAAACTGCTCGAATATTGAGATGAGTTGGGTCGACCCTATAATTTCCCTACTCTTCGGGTTCCGAGTAAATTATTATTCGGATATCAATCATATTTCGCGAAGCAATCGTTATCAGTCGGAACGTCTTCCAACCTTAGTATAAGGATACCACTCGATCAGTGCGGATCACGATTGACGCGTTTACCGTGAGATACATTTGATGGCTCTTATACTCAATTATAGGTAAAGTAGTACCTGATATTGGTCTCGAAGGCCCCAAAGCAGAACCGAGCCCTAACACTCCGCGGAAAGTGTTTAAGATGAGTCTGAAAGCGGGGATCAGAATAGACGGTAAGTACCACATTCCTATTGATCTAATATGAGCGGTGGTCATGAGTCCATTGTCACCACGTTTCTTTGTTCCCCATACGTCGTCGCTGCAGAGACCGGGAACGATAAAGTGCAATGGGCCGATGCCCTTCTAAAATTAAATACATTTATGTTTTTTTTTAGGAACTTTAAGCGGGTTTCAATAGATTGGCCGGCCAAACCCCAATGTTACGGCCCGATGAGTCTGCCAATTCATACGAGGACGATCCATGTCGAGCTAGTACGGTGCAAGGTAAATATTGTGCACCCAATTTTGCATTGTAATGTTCATTCGCATTGGATTGCTTAGTATTGCGTTTATATACTTTGATTCCAACTTCGAATTGCTTCGCCGCCTTACGATGACGTAAGTTGTAATTGCGGGTGGATGTTTCATGCGCCTTGGCGAGATGTTTAGTCACAAGATCGAAAATTTTCGGGGTGTTTTCTTTAATCCGGGCCATACGTGCCTCTAAAGACTGCTCGTCGTCGTTTTGGAATTGATCATGGTCGGTTCCTTTTAATATTGCTTCCTCCTCTCTTGTTACATAGAATGGACTAAAGCCTGTAGACGCGTGGACTGTCGAATTGAGTACCAACTCGATCTCTGACAATCGGGTGTCCCAAGACCGTTGATCTTCCCTAGCATAGGAACGCAGAGCAGTATTGATCGAGCGATTTACGCGTTCCACTGGATTCGCTTGGGAGTGGTATCTGGACGTAAGCCAGTGTTTCACTCCGAATTGATTCAGTAAAGCGCCGAATTCTTTCGATAAAAATGTGCTTGCGTTATCGGTTAAGAGGATCGATGGTATAGAGTTGCGGTAAAACCAATGGTCCCGTAAAATCGTTTTCAGGGTAACTACCGATATGCTCAGGAAGGCATGCAGTTGGGTCCATTTGCTAAATAAATCCATTATCACTAGGATATATTGTTTTCCAGATCGAGTTCTGGGCAAAGGACCGATATAATCCAGTGCTATAATCTGCCACGGGTGGCTGGAAATACGCATATCTCCCATTAATGGAACCGTGGGTACACTCGAAGGCTTTATTTCCTTGCAGACGTTGCACTTTTGTACATGTGTACGGATATCGCTGGTCATTTTGGGCCAGAAATATTGTTGTCGGATTTTAGCTGTAGTTTTGTCAATGCCAATATGCATACAGTGATCATGAGCCGAAGTAATAATTAATTTTCTTGATTCTGGGCTTGGTATTATTTTCCAATCAAATCTAGGGTCAGAAATCTCGTTGGAAAATACGAATTTCATCAATTGATCATTCTGAATACGGAAGTCAGGATAATTTTCGGGACATTCCGAAACCTTTTGTTTCAGATTATTGAACCAATCTGAGTCAGATTTTGCCGAGATCGCGGCCACACTTCGGGAGAGGGCGTCTGGCACCACGTTATCCCTGCCACGACGATGCTGAATGGTTAAGTCGTACTGTTGGAGAGTTAAGCTCCAACGGCTTAATCTAGATGACGTTTTCCACTTTGTGCGCATTATAAAAGTCAGTGCCGATGAATCCGTTACCAGGGTGAAGTGACTACCTTCAACGAACCCACGGAAGTGTTCAATCGACAGTAGAGCGGCCAGTCCCTCTTTCTCGGTGGCATGGTAGTTTCGCTCCGGTGTGGTCAACTTTTTCGAAAAGTATTCGATTACATATTCACGGTTATCGACGTTTTGTGTTAGGACACCCGCAATAGCATGATCGCTAGCGTCCGTATGAATGAGAAATTCAAAGTCGAAATCGGGGCTTCTTAGGATGGGTGCGGTTATGAGCTTTTCTTTTATATTTTGAAATGCCTCTTCTGCTGCCGGAGTCCATTTCAGGTTTTTTATGTTAGTTTTTAAAAGTTCTGAAAGGGGGGCAGTGATACGACTAAAATCGGCTATAAATCGTCGATAATAGTTAGCCATACCCATGAATCGTCGTAGCTTTGTTACGGTAGTTGGGCGCTCATACTCAACAACAGGTCTGATCTTTTCGGGATTTGTCTGCAAACCCTGAGAAGACAGGATATATCCTAAGAAGGGAATTTCTGGTCGACAAAAATGGGATTTTTCAAGCTTAATAGATAAATTAGCTTCTCGTAAGCGTCTCGCTACTTCTTGGAGTAGTCGAATGTGCTCTTCAAACGTCTCTGTGACTATGACGATATCGTCTAAGTACACAAAGACGTTTGGCTCCAAGACACTCTGTCCCAAAACTCGGTTCATCAACCTCGCAAGGGTAGCGGGGCTGTTTATAAGCCCGAAAGGGAGACGAGTGAATTGATACATTCCTTTCCCTTGAACACTGAACGCACAGTATTTACGCGAAGCCCGGGACAAGGGAATTTGAAGGAAAGCTTCAGTGAGATCAATTGTACTCAAATACCGCGCCCGAGGTAGTCGACCCAGTATGCGTCCGGGGTGGGGAAGAGGATAACCATCACGGCTCGTTCGCTCGTTGAGTTTGCGGGCGTCAAGGCACAGTCGTATATCCCCGGATGTTTTCCGAATAGGAACGATGTTCAGCGACCAGTCGGAATTGGATTCTTCTATTATCCCTCGCGCTAGCAAACGATCGACTTCGGCAAAGAGGCCCTCTTGTATTTTTGGGGCAATAGGGTAGGGATATTGGCGTACAGGTTTTTCAGACTTGTGTTGAAACATTATATTGATTTCATGTTCAATAAGGGGAGTGGTGTCCAATTTGTCTGGAGTCGCCACTTTAAAAGACTTTTTAACCTGCTCTAGCATTTGCTTTTGCGTGTCTGTCAAAACAACCGGACCATCAAACTGTTCAGTTGAAGCTGATCTACTCGTAGCTAACGAACACGTGGCTACTGTAGGACGGATTCCAAAAGTCCGCCAGAAGTCTATTCCACAGATGAAATCATTCGTCAGTTCAGGAACAACCAACGTGGGTATGACTCGTGTTCGTCCTTCGAACGAATATGGAACGGATACTTCCCCAGCAATTGTTAATGAGTCCCCGCTGGCCGTCACGAGTTCGAGTGGTTCATTCAAGGGTCTTAGTCTTACGCCACGCAGTGTCTTAAATACCTTAGAGTTGAACATCGTACGATGACTTCCACTATCCAGCAGTGCACAAATAGAGATGTCAAAAAGCTTTAATTGTATGTGCGGACGGTCGTCGGTGCCGTCAGGCGAAGTCAACGTAATTTTATTAACTTGTCTTGGTGAGCCTTCATTATCGTTTTCGTGGGCGTTTGGACAGTAATGGTTCGGGAGTTCTGAAAGCAGACTTTGAAAAGAATTATGGAGGGGCGTATCTTGAGGATCCAACGACTTTAGGATTCCCTTTGAGAGTTTTTTTTACAATAGGGGCACGATTTGAACTCGACTCCTGGAAAAGCGCACACCTTACAATAAAATCTTCTCGGCAAAGGACACTCGCCTACATTATGGTCCTCTAGGCAATTGAAACATTCGCCGTTGATAGGAGGTTTATAATTACTCACCAATTTAGCAAATGCATCTGTTCTATTAGGTCCACTTTTTGCGGGCTCATTTGATTTAATCTTAGATGTCCCCGGGGTTGGCTCTTTCTGATCTATGTTTCGAGGTCGATCCTCAAACTTTTGCTTGGTGTATTTACTCTGCTCATTTGGTTTCATGTTTGGTTTTTGTTGGTTTCTATTGTGAAATGTTCTGGAGTACTGTTCATTGTTACCCTTGGGGTTATAGTGGGTGGCAATGACGCAGGATTCCTTTTTCTGGGTACCGAATACTCTGGCGAAAGCAGATGAGTCGGCTGCGTCTAGGTCGTTTCCTAGTGACACTAGTCCCGTCAGTGTAGTGATTTGTTTTCCCACGAGTAACTTTCTGTAGTCGTATCTCAAGTTCATTTTCAAAACTTCGAGCTTGTCAATATCAGCCATTGGCTGTGACATGCTTCTAAATAACTTCTCCATCTGTAGATAATACTGCTGAAATGTCTCGTTACGCTGTTGGCGATTTTGATATATTTTAACACGCAAAACCGCATCTAAGTCAGGGTGACGAAAGGCCGAACGAAGTTGGACAACCAGATCCATCCAATTCGCTAGACGGTGTTGGCTTCTCATAGCCGTATACCAGTTCAAAGCTGGCCCATCGAAAAGATGAATTGCCGAATCGAACAGGTCAGCCTCGGAAACATGCTCAGAGATTGCTAACTGAGTCACGTTGTCCAGAAACTCATTCATTCCTAGTCCCTGATCATCAGCTTTATATTTTTGAATTTTCCATTGCGAAACGGGAACCACTTTACGAGCTTGAGTTTCAAAGCGGTGTGGATTAATTGGTGGAATTTCCAGAGGTCGAAAGTCGTATGGAACGAATTGTGAAATTTGAGTAGTGGGAGGGTTTGCGAACGAAGCGGCCGAGTTTGCCAACGGGTTAAGCAATATCCGATCTGGTTCGGCCCATGGGGTATATTGCGCAGAGGGCCTGCCCATGAGAACATCGTGCCGTGTCGCGGGTGGTTTAGGAAGGCCATAATTAGATGAAAACTGGGTGCTTTCTAGTGGAGGGCTTTTTGGAGGAAGGCTGTAGGGCTGATTAATAACATATTCGCTGCTACATTTTGGTTTAAGTGGGGGAAATGATATGCTCTGACTCACAGCGGTAGTTACTATACAGGTTGAACTGAGAGAAGGACGCGGTACGCCGTCGATAAAATCTACTCTGTTACTCGAGCGATTTTTCCCATGACCAGCGGATGCTGACAATGGAGTGTCGTGCAAAATGTCTGAAATTTCGTTATCTTTTAGTAGCGGTGATGTGGAACGAGATACTGGACGTAAATCCGCTTTCAAGTCCTTCAACTCGCTAGATAAGTTTTTGAATAAGTCCCCGATTTCTCTCATGGCAGAGGTGAAATCTTCCTTAGTAACGTATTTTGGTTTTATATGTTTTGGGATTGCCCCAAGTTTAGCGGGTAAAGTTTTATTTCTCGGTGCAGTGGCAGCTGATTGTGAATCGCCACTGCTAGAGGACTGATCTCCGTCCGCAAAAAGACCGTGCGCATCCCAAAAATATTCGGAAAACAGTTGCAGAACTTTTGTATATTCTTCTTTACTTCTTGCCTGCACATCTTCACTGCTATGATTTTTAATCAGGACCATTCGATGTCCCAAATGGAGCAATCTTGCTTTGCAACGATGACTGTTATTGTCTTGAGAGGATAGAATTTGGACGATTTCGTTGTAAATTGTCCTGCAAGCTTCGAGATCCAGCTCTGGATCTATATCGTAGTGGATAAGGAACTCATGACCTGCTTTTTCTTCTCGTAGGATCTGACTCAACCGACGCCGACGTTTGCACCGCGATTGATCGTCGGGGATTACTATATCGCGAAGGAGCAGCTCATAGTCGAGCTCGCCCGGAGCAAGATGATCGACGCGCATGGTACGGTATAACGAATAAAGATCTGGTCCGGAAAATCTCGGCATTTTGATTAATAACTATAAGCCACAACCGAGTAAGTTAACACAAGTGAATAAATGTCTGAATGGTGGTGGGCGTGACGCGGGTTGATCTAACTAAGAACGTCGTACTATCCGAAACCCCAGTAGTTTTGTGTTTTTTTTTTGCACTTGAATCACCTCAATCTACTCTGTCAGAAACATACGAATGGTACTCGACCCAAATTTCTTAAAGAATCTTTCTGTTTTATTTTCCCTTGAAGCCTAACTAACGCGATCGCGGGCTCAATGGCTGTGGATTCACCAGCTATATCAGAGGAATTATTCTAACTTACACCAACCACGTGGAAAAAACTAATTGACTTTGAGCGGAAAATGCAATATTCGCGAAAACTCCCCCACAACTGGAAAGAAGAAATATTCTACGAATATTTCTTCTTCTCCTAGGAAACGTAATCAAATTTTAGTTGGGCGCCAAATGTTACCGTTTTGGGACGCGGCTGCTCTCAGCCCCCGAGGATGATGTTAACCAGCTCCGGAAGGGAACTGGTTCAAAGCCCCAACGCCTGGTATACGCGTTCCGGGGTGGGCACGCAAGGCCTCTTTTGGTCCTCGGGTCCCAGGGTCGTCTTATGTTGTGGGGGTATTTCGGATCTGGGTTCAGGGAGCAAACCTGCAACGTGTGTAACAATACAATGTATATAATTTACTCACTCTTACAAAATTTTATCCTCTTCTAATTTCTTCGAACCCTTTCCTGCTGCTTCTTCGGTCGGCGTGGTAGTGGTAGGTGGTCGGAAAGTAGCGGGGAAACGATGGATTCTCAGCGTTGTCTTCTCGGGATTTCGTTCTCGGCTTCGACGTTCAGGTGATGGAGATCTTAATCTGGCCCCCGGGCCACGCGGTCGTCCTTGATAATTAGCGGGCGGAATGAAGGACTGCACTCGGCAGCACGGACCCGCGACGACAGCCTGTCGGATGACTCCTTTACGGTTAGCCGTACTGGATAAACCAGTCAGGGCGAAACAGGCACTTGCCGATCCTTTGCTCTTAACTGGCGTTATTAACACCGTGATCGGGGCTTTCCAAACCGGTCAGACCGTCCAAAACTTTATCACTTTCAATTAATAGCGGAATGCGATGTGTTCACTCCCACGGTCAGAACCCAAGAGAGCTTCTCGCCCATCGCCAACACATCACCAACCTATCTTTGTTCCACTTTCCATCTTTTCCGCTTCCTTTTCATTTTCCACCTTCTTTTTACCAACTCCGACAACCAAATTCTCCTACATTTTCCTACACCCCACAGCCAAAGAAACTCGCCCAATAGGGTTCTAAAATATCCTGTCTATCACCTATTCTCTGCTTTTCCAATCACTTCTTATCGTTTCATTTATTGGTTTTTCCCCAAACACAGACACTCATTATATTTGCATTTGTAACTTAAACGGTTACAGACTGGACTACATTTGCCATCTTATGAAGCACGGTGCATGCTAATTGACATTCAAACCTTGAAAGATCGTCGTGAATTTTCTATGGTATCATTTGTAAACGACATTGTATCACATCACATCGATTCAATCGAACTTTTATCGAAACTAAATTTTTATGCTCCTTCTCGACAACTACGTAACCGCAGCATCTTTTGTACAATTCGCCATCGCACCAATTATGCCAAGTTTGGCCCTTTAAACCAAATGATGAATATTTACAACAAACATTGCGAAAGCATTGACTTCACTATGTCGAAAACAAAACTTAAGCAGCAGTTTAAAGTAAACCAAAATTTTAACTAGTGTTAAGTTAGTTTAATAATTATTGTAAGAAACCGGTCTACATCTGATTGACGACTTGAAATAAATAAATATCCCGTGCGCGCGACTTGCCAGTGCGAGCGGAAATCTTTTTTCGAGTCGGGAAAATGTTAGTATTCTCTCTAACTGCATCTACGGGGTCATCCATATTTATCTCGTTGTCGTCCATATCATCATCCTGATGACTGCCTTGATACTCGTGATTAGATGTTCATCCTGGCTTCTTGCCCTTGCGAGTCACGAGTGTGAACTCTGTATCTTTGGAGGTAGCTTCTTCATTGGTTGTTGAATTTGAAGTGCTTGACGCAGCTTTTGCAGTTGTCATTATTGCCTGAACAGCAACCACAAATTTGGCAACCGTTTGTGGTTTAGGAAAAGATATTGGAGCCTGGGTGTTGGCATTTCCTTCTGAGGGTGAGCTTTCTCCAGTGGTTTCTGGGCAGGGTTGTCCAGGGCCGTCGAGAGCCACGTCGGACCCCTTGGCTTGCATTACTGCCGGGCCCTTTTAAACCTAAGCCCTCTAGTTCAGTATGAGTTAGTACCTCTTCAGCCATGGGAAACTCGTGAGTCCGTGATTTCTATTAGTGTCCGGTTGACTTATTTTGCCACATCCACAGATAGCGTACCAGACAGGCGAATTTTGACAGCTTCTTATTCCGTGGCATCCATATCAGGTAAAATTGCCATAGCTACGAATTTTTCAATTTGCGGGTTTTCAGGAATCAGTAGAGTCTAGCTCAAATGGTACGTTTCTCATGTTGATCGGAGATTTGTGTCTTGCCATGAATCGTCTTTTCATGATTCCCTGATGGGAAGGATTGGGGAGGTGGTAAGGTTAGGGATAAGGAATATACCTAAGAGACCACGAAGCATTATCTGATGGCTTTAGATATGTTCTATATTCGTATACAAAACAAATTCTTTACGGCTTCATAGTTCTATAGAGTTCAATAAAGCACACTTAGTGTCGGAAAAGGTGAAATAGTGTGCCAGAATAGAGCTAGTTCAGAAGCACCTTAATGGCTGTCGGCAATGTTAACATAGAGCCGTTTTCTTAAATTACTTCCCTTCTTTGTCGACACAGCAAAAGAAAAAAATAACTTTCGATAACGTACCCACCCTTCCTCTCTTCTTTTGTTTGACATGCCGACTGTTTAAATTGACGATTTAGTGCCTATATAAATGGGATTCGATCCGCAGTCGAAAGCCTCTTCTCAATTTGGTATACGCAGTTGATCACTAGAGTGACAGGAAAAAAATGACCCCTATCGGCTCATGCCTGAGTCGATTCCTAGTCCCACCAGGAGTACTTGCTCCAAATTTGAAGCAAATCGGATAAGTCTAACTACCGGACCAACGCGCCTGAAGTTTGTATGGGATTTTTCGACAATTTACATGTAGAAAACCCACTAACTCGCATTTTCGCCGCTAGGTGGCACTATATGCATCGTATTATCACTGTAAGTGAAAATAAGAAAGTTAATTTAATTGCCTACAAATTTGTTGAAGACTGCTAGTCAATCCGACTTTGGTAAAAGAAGTTATTAAACTTTTAACGAAGTGATGTCTGAGTCAGTTCTGCATGGGGCCTAGCATAATGGTTAGGTTCAGGTCAATAGTATGTTCGGAAGATTTATAGTAAGTAATACGAGTCATGTTTTGGTTAGAAAATTTTAGTTTCACATTTTACCGCATAGAGGGCGCCAGTACTAACTTTTCAACGGAAAGAGATAGAGATTAGGTGTCTTCCACAAAGTTGTAGAGCAAGCATTTTTAAATAATTCTTCCGAACATCTCGATATTCTATCTCACTCCTATGAAAAGTTAGTGTTGGCGCCCTCTATGCGGTTAGAGGTGGAACTAAAATTTTCTAACCAAAACGTAACTCATATTATGTACTACAATTCTTGTGAACATACCATTCAGCTAAATCTAATCATTATCTCACAAAAATGTATAGTTGGTGGTAATCGAGGACCGATCCACAACCATGCACTGCTAGGCCCCATGCAAAACTGACTCAGACATCACTTCGTTAAAAGTTCAACAACTTCTTTTACCAAAGCCGGATTGACTAGCAGTCTTCGATAAAGTTATAGGCAATTAAATTATCTTTCTTATTTTCACTTACAGTGATAATACGATGCATATAGTGCCACCTAGCGGTGAAAATGCGAGTTAGTGGGTTTTCTCCATGTAAATTGTCGAAAAATCCCATAAAAACTTCAGGCACGTTGGTCCGGTAGCTAGACTTGTCCGATTTGCTTCAAATTTGGAGCAAGTACTCCTGGTGGGACTAGGAATCGACTCAGGGGTGGGCCGATTGAGTTTTCAAAAATTCGTTATTTTTTCTGGGTACTCTATTGATCACTGATCTGTGAGAAGATTTGCATGTATACTGGGTTCAATCCAAACTTTACCTAGATGTTTGGTTGAAATTACGCAAATGTCTATTGTGGATTGGGTATATTTGCAATTGCATTTTTTCGAAAAATGCAGAATTTGCATTTTGATTTTAAGTTAATTGCATCATCATATATTACATGAAGGCATACGAGTTTAGGTAACTATTGGAATGCATACGTATATTTGTTATTGTTCGGTATCTCAAAGTACTATACGAAGTATCTATGTTAGCACTTAGAGTTTTCTATAAAAGCTACATAGCACTTCTCTTCAAAAACTTTTTTGTACGATGTCATCGACATCGTGATTAACAAATTTATGTCAAGATACGTGTAAGTGGCTTCCATAAGAGCTCTGTATCTTCGCATTTTCCCGGGTGTCCATAACGTTGTTTTTGTGGTGAGAATGCTTCCGTACAGACCAACTTTTTCATACGTAACCATTTTATGAGGATCAACTGAAAATGGGACGTTTCATCAGACAATACTGGTTATGCAACCATTGTAAATTCCTATGCGCAAATTCTACAAAAGGACATCACACCACGGAAAACTTTGTGCAAAAGCAGCTAAGAAAAGCCCACCTACTATAACCGTAAACAGCATACCGTTATCTTATGCCAAACCACAAACGGCTACAAAACCAATATCTACGGATCTGACAGGAACAAATATTCCCTTACCAACAATCACGCCCAGTGTCTCCGAGCCAACAACCGGCACCACCAGCAAAGAAGCGAACGTAGAAGAGGACGGATGCGTTTGTCCGAGCGCTCACATTTCTGTTTGACGTTCTATTGCTTTCTTCGAAAATACGAAAATACTGAATTGGCTTCTCAATATTTTGTAGTGTATTCCGCCAAATTAAGCAATAAAACTCTGTTTTTGAATTTGTACATAAAGTAGACAACGTCCTTAAGAACTTAACGTATTGCTCTTCTATGAATACCGGACGTATTCGCCCATCTTCCATGTAAAAACGCGGGCCCCCAAATACAACCCGGGCCCAGGGCAATTGCCCTGGCTGCCTCCCCCTCTCATCGGGCCTGGTTGTGCGTAATGTGCCGTTTGCTCCAACCCTCCCGCAACTTGACGTTTAGCCTAAGTTGCTTGAAACCACCGTGTTTCGAATGATGTCGCCACCATAGAACGCCGTCCACTAATTGCGATACAGTAAATTTCTATGCGAGAAAATAATTTCGTGACGTCTTTTACGAACTTGTTTTCTTTATTTACATTCGGAAGAGATAATCAAGATGATCATTTCAAAACAGCGTAATAATTTAAGATAAATACAAACAAGTTAAGGATTACAAATTGTGCCGAATGTAAAATATAAAATGCATGATTTGATTTGAGTGCGCTTCTAGTGTGAACTTTTTCCTCTCCCATTGCCCTTGAAATATCTTTCGCATATGACAATTCTCGAAAGTTTGTCGTTAATCTTTAAATACATTTAGTTTTGTGATTATCATTTTTAACTTCGCATTTAACAAAGGCAGGATTGACTTCGACTGTTTATTTCTGACAGTGTAGCATCTAACTGATATATAGGTGCTGCGACATGTACAGTGCAAAGGTTTCCACAAAAATCAGAAGTGATGACTGTTCATTTTTTATCGGAGAGGGAGCAAAATAGTCCAGTATCATTGTGTGTTTTTTACATTGAAATACAAATATTACTACCTAATATCTTAAGACTAAATAAAGGTGCTCACTAACTAGTATAAGCGCCGCTTGTTTGTATGCTGATGATTCCAAAAAATCATGAATCATTTAAAAATAATGCATCGGAATAAAGATGCATTTTTATAACAAAACAACACCAAACGCCCAAAAAGTCTTCAAAAATGAATTATCGAAAGTAAAAAAAAAATGAACAAGAAAATTTTCACTGTGAACAAGTTTACGCTTTTTTTAGAAATTGTTCTTGAATAAAAATTGATCCGCCATTTTAGACCCAGAGACCCAAATAAAGTGGTTTCAACGATTTGTATAGGAGCTGTCAAGTTGTTCCCCCTCTGGTTTGCTCATACAACTGACACGTGTTAGTTTGTCCTTGATATGTACAAAGAGTTCGCTGTATAATGGTATCACCCCCTTCTGTTTTATACTGCAGGGTAAGGTAGAAAGGAATAGGTTGGTCTACCCGCATTCTCATCACATATATTGGGATCTTGATTTTAGCATTGTCACAATCAAGCACGTGTTTCAAGTTGTTTTGCGAAAAGATTTTTTTTTTCGCCTGGGCGAATTTCTTAAACGTTACCAGCACCGCGTGTCTGACGAGCTCCAGCTGGATGAAGCTGACTTCCGAAAACCGAAGCTGCATTTTCACCATCAGCAAATGTTCCACATCACCAATGCTTATGTCTTATGCGGAAAGATCGGAACTCCAATGGCCACCGTGTTAGGCCGAAGAATCACATTTTGTTGATGAGACTCAGTCACCTTGATATATCACAAGAATAATAGTAACGGTTCCCTTTGTTCTTCAGACGATGCACTCAAAAGAAAAGGCAACTGTTTGCGCTGGCTTGAGTAGCAGCAAAGAGCACACTAGTATTGTGGCTGATGCCTTTGGTGGTTGAAAATAGACTGTCGATTCGATCGTTATTCATTTGATAATGTTTAATGTGATGTGTTCATGATATAGTTCATAAAACAAGTTACCGCACATCCGTCACATTTATGAACCAGTTCATATTGTGATATTACTCCGAATAGAAAATCTGATAGTAACTAAAAATTAACATATCAAGGTAAGGCGAACAGAAATTATGAACATTATGATGAAAGTGCTGATATCGCATGAACATGAGTCACAGTGCTCCACGTGTTAAAAAAAACACGATAACGCAGAGCCGTAGCAATCCTGTTTTGCGTGAGGGGGTAAATTTTTTTGATTAAACTTAACGTATATTTAAAGCAAGGGAAAATTATTTTTAATATTTAGAGCCACAGTACTCAAGACGATACTGACTCCTGCGGTAGAACACAAAGGGTTACATCGTCAGCAAACTCTAAGCTTGCTCATATGACCTTTTCCACGCTGTTCTAAACTTTCTTCCTTCATCGTCTCGCTCGTTACAAGATAAAAACAAAAAATTGGATCACTCTTAGTCTTTAAGAAAAAAAGGAAAAGAGAGAATCGGTCGGCAGCTACTAAGAGATTTGGTATTTAATATGGATGATGCGGTTGCACAATGTCGCGACACGGATCCAATGTCGTGCCCCAGGTTCCCGAAGCTGCAGTATTCTTTTAAGTTGACCTGTGAACTTCAGGTCATTAATGGTAACGTGCTCCCTATTCACCTGAAATTTGTGCACAACCTGGAAGTATTCTGTGCTGCAGTGGCAACCGTAAGATGTTTACGATATCGACTTACACCTAGAGGCGACCCGTCTCAACATCACCGGGAAAAACAAATACCTCCAAGGTAGCGGAGATTGGGGAGTCGGATCTCGAACAACTCTGCCGCTGTCATTGTACCTACTGAGCTTCGCATGCTGGGAGCTAAGGCGTTACACTTCTATGACCAAATCAGCCACAAGAAGCCCAATTTCAGCGAAGGTCTACCGGATATCAGTTATAGCTTTTGAACCAGTATTTGGGAGGTCCCCGTACAATATCGCGAACGGCAACAGTGGCTTAGGCGCGAGGAGAAATGAGTAGACGATGAAATCGACAAGATGTCAGCTGTCTCCGTCGAAACCAATGAAGTACGCGAGGGTACGCAGTATCTTGTATCTAAGAAAAACACACAAGACTGAAAAGAAGAAGTAGTGTGTAACTAATGGAACCTTAGTATGGCCTATATCGATTACAGGAAGACATACACTACCGCACTCGCTCCTCATCAAGGTATTAAAGATGTATAAAGTTGATCTTGTAGTCTAAGGTTCCTACGGTAGGTGATGGAGACAGGAACGACAAAACGGCTCACCTCAGAAGTGGAAAAGACGTGTTGCGGTCTAGAATGCTTCGCATCTTGAGGGGAACCTTCCAAGACGATTCTTTTATCCCGCTCAGTAGGACACCTCAATGACAATCACCGCATGACTATCAGATAAGGTATAGAGAAAGCTCACCGGTAGAGACGCCCCATACTTTCTACGTGGACGATATCAAGATCTATGTGACTCGACAGAACGACTGGATGTAGTCATCAAACTAGCCGAAAGAATTAGTGGCGACATCGGCTTGGCGTTTGGCTTAGAGAAATGCCGATCTGCTCAGCTACTAACAGGGCGATTGGTCCAGACTGGAGACTGTGAAATCAACGAAGGTGAGATGATTCGGGACACGATTCGCGGCGTATCGTAGCAGTATACCGGTTTCCGGAAGCTTCCCGGGATTCGCCACACTGACATCAAGCTTAAGCTCTGAAATAACGTTCTTGCGCCAAGTGAACTGTATCTTGAAATCTTTCCTGAACGCGGGGAATAAAGTCAGAGCAATCAATACGTTTGCTGTCCCCGTGTTAACGTACAGTTTCGGCATCATCAAATAGTGGTGGTCAGTTCAGCTCTGGAAAATCTCGAGAGAAAATTGAGGAAGGCGTTTAGAACCAGCGGGAATGCGCCATCCTTTCCTCAGTCGGCGCTGGAAAGATTCACATTACCACGGAATGAAGGAGGACAAGAAATAGCCGACATCCAGGCAATGTGTGTAGCGCTACGGCTGCTACGGTGCTACGGCTGCTACGGTGCTACGGCTGCGAGAATACTTTGTGGAAAATACCCGCCGACATGGAGTATATCAAGCAGTTTGTGTTGCGGACCGCAACTATAGCGCAAGCGAGCTATAACTTTAATTGTAATTTGCTGACTACGGAGGATAAGATTGCAGAGTGGAAGTAGATAGCAGTCCACGGTGCCCATCCACACCAGTTGGAGCAGCTGTACATCGACAAGACTGCATCTATTTTTTTAACAACTTGTGTTCTCAAGATCTTGAAATCATGAACACAAAGTACTCTACTTGTGACTACATGATAACGTAAATATTGACCAAAATCTTGAAATCAGGAACATAAATCATATTGTGAATAAAACGTGATGATAACGTGAATAAAAATTACGAAAATCACGTCCAAGGTGCTGAAAGCATGAAAGTAAATCGTGCTACTCTGTAAGAAAAACCCAATAGTAAACTCATGAATAAAATATCACGGTAACGTTATGAGAAATTTCGAAAATCGCGACAAAGCTCATGAAATCATGAACAAAACAGTCTATCTCAAATTATGAGCGTAAGTACACGAAAACGTGGATTTTTTTCTGTGCAGTATGTAAAAAAGTTTATCCAACTTCGTCACAAAATCAATATTTGTTCAATGTTCTTGACAAAATCAATCAAGAGTACGATCTTATGTGCATGTTTTATTGTTTATGCACAAAATCATTCAATTCCTTACAAAAATACTGGTGTAATTGTGCAAAAAGTTAATCTTCCCAAATTCCTCTGATTTGTAGGAAGGCATAGGAGCGCTACAAAGGTATGCGAGCACACGGACGAAACTGGTAATGGGAAATACCACACATTCTTCCACTTGGTTTTTTCGTGAGTTCTTCACATTTCACTTTCAAAATACTTTCGAATTGGCGTTACAGATCACAACAAAGTTATTGATCCAGTGGAACAAATAACGTTACGATTTTCCGAATGTATTACGCTTGCTGAATTTATTGCTTTGAGCAAGCATTATGTGCCGAGCTTTTACCTCCAACGTCGCGAAAAGCAGTTTCTTTTATGCCTCTTAAGGCAGCCCCCTTAAGTTTGTGTTTTTATCTGAACTACTGAGTTTACACTTAATATGTGTATTTTAAAGAATACTTTTCATCCTTGAATTTAAGTGATCGACTAATCAAATCTAGAACTCGAGTTACAATCAAAAGAGTATGTGTAACTAAAGTCCGTGCGCAAGGGTAGGGTTTTGGGGGTTTAAATCCTTTCCATGATGGTTTCGAATTACATTTAAAAATTTAACTTGCTAGTCAGGAGATCAAAATAAGCTGCCACGGCTTACATATACAAGGCTAGCTCGTTAGAGTGTAAACATTTGACGGGCGTCATAGAAATTGTCGGCGAAAACAATTAGATGAAATTCATATATTTTTGCTGCTAACGGATGATCGACACCTGGTAGATCACAAGGAAGCCATCCCGATATCCAAAACCTTTGCTGGGATCAGAAAATTACGGTTAGATATGTTTTCTATGGCTGCAGCCAAATTTCCACTTGTCGCTAATAATTACATAGATGCGCTGAATATCTACTGTGTCTAGTGTAATTATGACGTAATCTACATCAAGAATCCATTACATATTATTTTTTTCCACCGTAAGAGCTTAAATATTGTTAATTATCAACTTTCGAGAAATCCGTTTGTTTATCTCAACGATTTCTCTGACGTCACCAAAAACTGTCAATTCGCGGAGTAGCAAGCCTCGTTGCTGTGAGCCGTGATATTGAATACTTTACGGTGACGTCACAAATGAACTGAGTGTTCATTTTTGACAGTTCGCTTGTACTGTTTACATGGACTTAGAAACATTCTTTACGATTTGCTACGAGCGAATCTAGTCGTCCATAAATTTTTCTAAGACCATGTAAACAGTGCAAGCGAACTGTCAAAAAAATTGAGGTTAAGTACGTCAGTAAAGAACCTAATACTGCGAGCCATTTAGACACATAAAATGTCATTTGAGTTCAGTCAATCTAGAACAGACTAGAATTTCGGTTTTGAAATGAACATTACGTAATACGTGAAAACCTTGTTCAATGAAAACTGGTTTTGATGGTCAAATTTGGGGTGAAATGATTTTGAATTTGAAACTAATATAAACCAGAAAACAACTTAAAATTTCTTAACAAGTTGAAAATTTTGGAAGGGGACCCGGACCACCAGAACCATCACCCTGGATCCGCCACTGATCTAAAAATAGGTAGAAACTTTGCGAGGGTGGCTGGAGAGGAATGTATATTGTCAAGGCTTCTCGTGATCGCATGGATGCCAGGCAATTTTTTTTCAAATCTGTGCGCAGCATATGAAAACATCTATGTTAAGGAAAACGTAAAAGTTTGCCTCAAAATAAGAAATCGCTACCTTTTTTGTAGTTTTAGCAAGAGGTCAAAAAATGAGAAATCTGTGCTAGACTGTGCATTATGCCGTTTTGAAAATTTCTGCAGCACATTGCAAATCTGTGTAATTCAGATTAATAGTAATAGTGTGAGTGAAAGTGCAGAACGTGAATGTTCTGTTGTGGAGGCGCCCGAAATTTTAGTACCCCTTGACAATCACCATCCTGCTTTGGAAGTTTTGCTGAAGTTCCGCCGATGTCTTCGTTACGAGAACGAACCGATTCTCGATAAATTCAATTTTTGCAAGACGGATTATTCCGCTCTACGACGCTCTCTAATGCGGATCAACTGGAATGAGTTGCAACATTTTGCAAATGTCGACGATGCTGTAACTCATTACAACTGTTTACTTCTGGAATGTGTTGTAGCATCAGTCCCAACATATCAACCTGCCAAGAAACCACCTTGGTCTAATGGAACACTACGCAGACTAAAACGCTTGCGTAGGAAAGCACTTCGTACTTTTACTAATCGACGATGTCCTTTTTTGAAGCGATTTTTTCGCTCGCTAGTAACGATTTATGCAGTTATAACAAGTTTCTCTATAGACGTTACGCCATTCGGTGGAAACCAATCTTGTGAGATTTACGTCATTTTGTATGGATAATATGTGCAAAAAACTTCAAGTGGATGCGATGTATACAGATTTGAAATCCGCCTTTGACAAAGTGAATTACGACATCCTGATTGCCAAACAGAAAAAAACTTGGCTGCACGACTAGGTTTTGTGAGTGGCTTCGGTCATATCTCGTTCATCGTCAAGTTGCTGTTTGTATTGACACTGGGCAGTCTAATTGCGTTTTCGAACAGCTCTGGAGTTCCTCAATGTAGTACACTCGGACCATTGCTATCTTTGCTGTTTATTAACGACGTTACTGGTATTTTAAATCCTGGTGGCAAACTATTTTTCGCTGACGATGTTAAACTATATTACGTAATTCGTGATCAGTCCGACTGCCTGGTATTGCAAGCCGTTCTGGATACACTTAACGACTGGTGTGTGCGGAATATGATGGTTTTGTGCATTCCCAAATGCAGTGTCATCAGTTTTCATCGCACTAGGAACACTATCCCTTTTGATTATAATATTTCTGGAAATCAGTTACAAAGCTACATCAAAGACCTTGGAGTAATACTGGATTATAAGCTAACTTACCATCGTCACTTCTCTGCTACGATCGACAAGGCCGATCGACAACTGGGATTCATGTTTAAGATATCCAACGAATGTTGTGTTCCTTTGTGTTTTAAAGCTCTTTACTGTTCATTAGTGCGTTCGATTCTAGAATTTGGCAATGTCGTTTGGAATCCTTACCATGCGGTTTGGATCAATAGGATCGAAGGCGTTCAGAGACGGTTTGTCAGGTACGCTCAGCGTTTCTTGCCTTGGAGTGACCCGCAGAACCTGGCGCCGTGTGAAGACCGCTGTCGTTTGTTGGGCTTGCACACCCTTGCTGAAAGGAGAATGACATCGCATGCAGTCTACTGCTGGATGAATACGATGTTCCTGACCTACTATCACAAATGCATTTCTATGCGCCATCTCGTACTCTTCGCCAAAGAGTTATGCTTGTTCCTAAAATGAAACCAACTGACTATGCTGCCAACAGTCCTGTCATCGCAATGGTTCGGAGATTTAACGAGTTTTCCGAACTATTTGATTTTAACCTCACCGCATCTGGATTTAGAAGACGAATTGAATCACACTAGTTTTAGGAAATTTCATTAAGACATTAGATGTCAGATGAATAAAAATTTTACAAATAAATAAATAAATAAATAAATAATCTGTGCGCCAGACATCCTTGCTGAATCGATTCCCGTTTCGACAATTATCGATATTAGCAACAGTTGTGCGTAGACCAGTCACACAGCAAAGGCCGGTCAGCGGTGTAGCAACAGAAGCTAAGAAGGGAAAACACGAAATCGGAGAAAATCGGGAAATTTCATCGCCGATGAAATGGCTCCATCGGAATGACTGTCAGCTAAATGCTTCGCAAAAATAGGCATCCTTATCGGGAGAAATACCGCCGCCGAGGACCTCTCAGCACCAGCTAGCAGATAAGTAGGATAGCGCCAAGACGGATAAGCAACCTATTTTGATCGACATGTCCAGATCGGTTCGTGTCTTAAAGGGTATACCGCGAAGGTTGGAAAGCAAGCAAGAAAAATCAGCAATGGAAAAAATATGAATGATAAACACAAAATAAAAAAGCAAGAGCACAATCCTTACGGAAGTAGAACCTAACAGTTGCCTCGAATGGATGAGGATTGCGAGATACAAAAGATTTAGGTATAATTAGTAGGCTTAACTACTACAAACCAATCCGACACTATTGCGAGCCAACAGTGTCTGTTGAAGTATCTTTCTCGACAATAGACATTTACTCAACCTGTTGAGCTGAGCCGATTAGTACTTTAAAATCTTTAAAGATTAAGGGTTTCATACCTTGTTTATGAACGTAAAAAAACCAAAACCCTCCCCATGAGAGCTTCCTGCGCACGGGCCTATTTAACTCCAAATATCAATAAACCCTCAAAAGCGCTTATACTGAATTTCATTTTCGACAAGTATATACATATTATACATATATGTATTAATAGAAAAGTTATAGTTGGATATGAAAAAAGCAAAAGTTTTATTTTGTGATTCTAGTGGTACTAGTGCTGTGCTCGCTTATTTAGCGATACCATAGTAACATGTCAAACTAACGGATATCAAAGTTTGAAGCGGCACACTTAAAAAAACCCTACTAGCAATGCGAATACTCTTCCCGTAAATACGATTCAACTGCCATGCCAAGAACAACTAGGCAGTAACCGAATTGAAGTGAATCTTCTGATCCACATTCGGCTTTCCGATTCGCTCTCCGCTCAGTTCGGAGGGGAAAAGATGCAGTACTAGAACTGCTCTCGCATCGTTTGTGGTGTTTTGGATTTTTAAAAGCAAACTGTTGCTTTTGGGTATCCCAACTGCAATGCGCTGGCAATTGTTTCACTTTGAAAAGCAGATTTTTTTCTGACAATGTAATGGTATTCAATAAATTTGATTGCAATACATACATTCGTCTAATGCGAGAAACGTTTGCCTCTATCAAGTTCTTAATGGGAAAATTGTTCTCATCCTTCATACTTCCTGATAATCAATCAACAGTCATTAATCGCCTGTAAACAGTTTTCCAATATCAGCACGTACGTCAAACATTTACAACCAACGATAATCAAATGGAATGGAAGTAAGCAAAAGTCTGATATGGTGATCAATTCTACTGGCAGGTTTTTTTTTCCTGTTTCTATTCCTTGGTTCCATCAATATAATCAGTATTGAAAATACTCGTATTCATCGACCATGAAACTCCATCGGAGGTAAGTGTTGGAAACGCTTGGTACTTCATTTTTGTCTTAGCATAGCAAAACATAAACAGTTAAAATGTTATTTTCCATATGAATAATGATTTAAGTAGGGTTTCAAAAGTAAGCAAAAAATAATAAAAATTTACAAATAAAACTAACAGTAATCGGTTGAATTCAAACCATTCCGCAACTAAGTCAAAGTACCGTAACCGGCAGCTTGTGATCCAGATAGAATTATTCATCTACGTGTTATCAGCCATTATATCGTTCGGCGTTCACCAGGTTGCTGATTGCTAACCGTCGTAGTCGCTCGCTGCCACCAGTACGGATAATTTATTCCCATTTGCACCTACTGTTTCCATACATACACACACATACCCACATGTACACGCTATTTCCCATATGCAAACCTGGTACCGTTTTTTTCCTTCCCTTTTCAAATGGCAGTTGAACCGTCTTGTTCCACCAGTTGGACTCCGGCTGCCAGCGTACGCGTGCTGGTACGTGTGTGGCGGATTTGTCTGCCACTATAAAAAGCTTTTACATATATTAACCGACACCCCGAGCCGAGCACCAGCACCACCTTCCCATCACGGTTAAGTTCTACACGCGGCCAGCTTTTCCACCCGCGATAGATAGCGAAAGCGGGTGGCGGCGATGCGGAAGGTATGGCGATGCGGGAAAAACTAGGCACACATTGTACAGTACACCCCATTGCCTAACTGCCTGATTGCTTGTGTAGGCGGGAAAAGCGGATTGTTATAGTCTGTATAGTTTGCAGAACATGAGGGAGAAACAAACTACACAAATGCAGTCAGTACCTTCATCATCAGGATCGCTGATGAGCATCACGATGTCGTCGACTTTGTCAGAACGGCTGAAATCTTATTTGCATTTGGTGCATTCAGCCGTTTCAGTGACATTTAGTTGAATAAGTAGACTGAGGGAATTGTATAAAAACTTTTGTGATATTGTGATATGTGTAATGGCAAGATAATTGGATGCATTTTTGTATGTGTGCATGTGGAAAGGGTTCGCTAGGTAAACCCAAGTAATAATTTTAGTTTAGTTGAATGCTATGCTAATGGCGATTTTTGAAACTGATTGTATAAAAATTAAACTTATAACTGCCTCCAAACCTTTGAAAACACCGATTGAAGATCATATCACAAGTAATTGAACCAACATTCATAAAGTTTGTACAGTGTGTTCAATGATTCATCTAAACATCTAAACAATATAACTCAACAAGTTTGTTCCCCAACTTATGTTCAAGTTTATTGTTGAATATCCGATCAAAACTCTCAATAAAAAGTAGTGTATCACAATGTATTGAAACAACAGTACCACCCATTTTTTCAAATTTTATACAATTTGCATGTATTAACCCAAAATCTTCAAGTGCAAATTAAATTATTGCATCGTTACATATTCAATTCATTTACGTAGCATCCGAGTTGGACATTCCCATGCCAATAATAGATACGCAATCCATACGCAAACATATCCAAAAACAGGTTTCATCGTCGCACAAGGATTCGAGTAAATGCCCTCGAACCGAATCCTCTTATCGGAAAGGATAAACTGTGTTATTGAGAGCAAGAAAACTTTCTCGAAAATTAGATTTCCAACTTTACTGCTTACACCAGCAGCAGCACACCCGTAACCTATAACCACTTGTAGCTGTTCAGATTTGTTTCGCAAGAAAATTCAAACCGACCGATTTGAGTGGCCGCCTTTTGCCCGGTGGCAACAACTTTCCCCATCCCCAACCGAGAAAGAACCGATCCGACTTGGTCAAATTTATTTAGCGGGAGTGCTCATTCTGAGAGCTCTCGCACTTTGTGCTAGGAAATTGTATTAGGCTAGCTGGGAATCTTTCCGCCCACCGCTGATGGCTTCTCATCGTTCGGAGGGTAAACTCATTATAATCAATTTAGTAAATGAAATCCGTATCATAATTCGGTTATCGCACCTTTAAATTCGAATGGATATGCAAATTGACACCCAAACTAGAAAGCTACAGGTTGACGATCGGTTCTACGTCAATTCTTGCTGTATATGAACTTTTGGATTAAGAATAATATATAGCTTTCACAATGATACTATTGCACAACAGATTAACACTTTCAATTTTCAGACTTAATCCTATTAGGCATTTAAGTGACTAGTAAAACCGATTGAATCTACCATAATCATAGCAACTCCTGAGATTATTGAATGAGTATCTCGAAAATTTATTGAGAATTTTTTGATGTAACAAATTCTAGATCACGTGTCATGTTTTTACTTTTGACGAATTTGGCACCAACTCGAACAAATGTTTGCAGCACCCTCTCAGATTGTAATGAAACTTTCTGTACATGAGAACTTTGTCACAAAAAGCCACTTTGCATACTCTGTTTTCCAAAAATGATCTAGACTGTCTTTTGAAAAGGGTCAAACTTTTTTTACCAATTTTTTTCGAATGGCTATAGTTATTTGAGAAAAAAAGCTTTTCCTTGCCCAATTTGGGTTTTATTCAGTGTATTTTTATCGAAAACATCTCAGAATTCAATTTCCCAACTGCTAGTTGCCTGATACATGCAAAAAGTATCAGTAGCCAATTTGGTATATATTCATAACAAACACGAATTAAGACTGGACGACTGGAAGTTCTGTTGTTCATCTCTAAAATGATTAATTTTATGAACCAATTGACAAACTTTTCTAAAGTTTATTTTATGTCTGATGGAGCAGCAGCACAATACAAGAACAAGGAAAACTTCGCAAGCTTGTGTAGATTTGAACCAAAGTATGAATTAAGCGCAGCATGGCAAACTGATAAAAATATTAAATTTCTGTTACATATCCACTGAATAGTACAACAAAATGTCAGACGAACTCGTAGAACTGTATAATAATGCCAAATCAATATTTAGCACTGAGAAATTCGACAGTTTTGTGCCTATTTCTGGTGGCAAAGTAGAGGCGAAAAGATATTCTAATTCAGAAGATAAACCAAAAATATTTTCCTTGTATAGAAATAATACAAAATAGCATGCATGAAGATAGTTTTAAGACAAATGTTATATATAAAAATAAATAATCATGTAAAATTCAATACATAATGTTGTGATGGTTATTTCTTTACCTGATCCTTCCTTAGAACTAAACCAAGACAATAAAGAAGTAATAGTGGAATATTTGATTAATGACATAAACTCTTTTGAATGGGATTCTTAATTAATAAAAACATATTTAATTGCTAAATTAGACAATTTATTCAAACAAACTGAGTTTTATTGGATTCCGAGATTGTTATGACTTTCATTGGTTTAGTTTTCGATAGAAATTCACTAAAATATTCAGTTTGGACAAGGAAAAGGTAGGGAACATAATTACCTATCTTGGAACAACATTTCATCCACAGCAAAGATGGGGTCTTTTTGTAATTCGACATTAAATTTTTTAAATCAATTTTGTTCATTGTAGGAGTCGATGAAGATTTTTTTCAAAATTTTTTTTAAAAAATTTGACTAATTTTGTGAAAATCATTCCTACCACATTTTTTTGTAGAATTTGTCATTTTTAAACTATAGCCATCTGAAAAAACCTGTTTTAATCCACCTAGCGCACAGTGGCGTAACTATATCAAATACATGGCCAAAATTATTTCACATGTTTTTAAGCTTTTTTATACGATAACAAGCGATGAAAAATGTTTTTTTCATGGTTTTAGACAATTTATGACCAAAATATGAAAATATTAAACCTCCTTACAGTGTGATGCAAATTCCAAGAGCATTATTATTTTTCAATGTAAACGTGTTTTTAGAGTAATCTATCAGTTTGAGAAAACCTCGTATTGAGATTTAGTCTGTTTCAACTGTTTTCATAAATTAAAACATTTTGTTTCAAGTTCATATGTTTATTTGGCTTTTCTGGTTTCCTTATAGTAGAAAAAATATTCAAGTTTTTGTAGTAAATTCGGTAATATAAATCTATCCAAGCGCTTATCGTATTCAATCTGGAATATTCACGTTAACACTTGCAATCCGGAGACAAGGAACTGGAATGAGAACATTGCGTAATTTGTTTGATGCTTCGCTTACGTTTCCAAGGCAACTTGTGTACGTTACGTTTCATATAGCAAGGTTGGTGGAAGTTATATTTCACACTCTTTTATATGGCTATCGTGGTCATAATAGTTCAATTTGGTTAATGGACGCAATCTAACAAAAAATAATATGGGGGACTCAATTAAGGCTTAAGTTACCCTAAGGCTTGGTAGTGTGCGTAGAAAAATTGTGTTCAGCTTTGCCACCAGATTATCCATATAAACCTTTTCAAAACTCTAAAAGAAGAATATCAGTCGATTTATTAGATCATCACGATTCAATTTATGCAAAATACCTGCTGGAAAAACCATCGGCTTAGCTGAATGGTGCTTTTGAAAAAGTGGCTGTGATTTTGTCATTGCGCAGTTGTGTTGCGTACCCCAGCACGGTGTGGTAGTGTGACAAAAAATAAGAGCCACTTTTTTAAAAGCACCATTTAACGAAACCAATAGTTTTTCCAGCAGCTATTTTGTATGATTTGAATCGTTGTGATCTAATAAATCGGCTGATATTCTTCTTTTAAAGTTTTGAAAAGGTTTAAATGGATAATCTGGTGGCAAAACTGAATACAATTTTTCCTACCCATACTACCCAGCGTTCAAATCTAACACCTGCTCAAAAAAGGTAACTTGAACCTTAAATCATTCTTGTCATATAAGCTTGAGCTTGAGCTTGTGCGACCACCCCTGGCCGCCGTTATCGATCTGGACTAGCTGAAGTTGCACAGGGGATAAGTAGATAATTAATTAGTAGAAACATATTTCAATGTGCAACTCCTGGTAATCCCAAATTGTTTATTGATCAATATCGGCGCCGGCCAGGCCCTAACGTAGATCGAGGGAGGAAAGTGAAGTAATGGTTAGTCCGATACTTGCTTTTGCTAGAGGCCGCACTACTGCGCACTCCACAAGTATCACGGGAGGAGGATATTTGTTAGTAAGTATAGAAGTTGGTTACTACTTCTTCTTTACCGACGCCAGAGAGGTGACTTCACTTCTGGACTAGATATCGATCCATCAACTCATGGACCGGGGACCAACCGCTTTACTTCCCTTCTGAAGGAAGACATCACCACAGATTTTTTCACCTCAGCAAAATCTCAATGACCTTGGCTGGAATTGAACCCAGGCCAACTGGAATGAGTGCCGGTCACGCTTACCACTCAACCACCGGAGCCGTCTCAAATTATTCTTTTCATATAAGATCTTTTAAATAGCCCCAATACTGATTTAGTTAATTGTATTCTCTTAAATTTGAGCAAAAAACACGACATTTTCAAATAGCTGTAAAAAACCGAATGGGATTAATTGGGAATGACTTCTTCGTGGAACAGTGAGAGGACACTCCAAATAATCTTCTCCTTTTCACAGATTTACCCGACATTACCCGACAAGGTACTTTTTTTACTAACGAATATGTGGAAAATTGATAAAGGCGAGCACTTTTATAAAACCTACCCAAAAATGACAAAGAAAAGCTGAAATTGACCCCAAATGATTGTAGTTCCTGGAGTTTGCTATAAAAAGAACGATTTTGATTTATATATTGAATTTGGGTAATTCGTTTCTGAGTAATCTGAAAAATTTAGTGATAATGGCTTTCAAGCTAATAAAATGTGTAAAAAATCACTGATTTCATATAATTGCATACCAAAATTATCAAACGAAAACGCTTTTCTTTTAAGCAAAACGTTAGAGTATGTTTTGAAGAACAATTTAAGCTGAAAATACGGACAAATAAACAAATACACTATTTTTTCTATTTTGGCCAGGATTTGAAGTTAGTTACGCCTCTGTGTAGCGGTTCAATTGTGTCTTTCTCATCAATCCAAACTACACGGGAAAAAATCGCGAATAAAGTGCCACGAATCCTGGAACAATCACGTTTTTACGTTATAAAAACAGGACCACGAACAAAAATTGTGTGTTTTATAATTATGTTCAATTTTCCTTCAGTAACGCCCGCATAACGCTTATTTTAGGGGAACTATTTGCTTTTGTTTTGTGAACTTCAGTCACGGTAATTTCTAATGCGATTTTCAGTACGCGAACTAGTTCACAACTTTATGCACATTATTCATAAAACCAAAGGTTGACTCATGATGATTTTCATAGATATAGGAGCCTTAGATCACAAAATCAAGATATTCTCGATATGTTTTCGTGAACTATTTCGGGAAATTCAAAATTGTATTTATGAATCCATTTAATCCTCGTGAACTAATTCATGATCTCTAATATATTAGGTACAATATCGGCGCTCGTGATATAGTTCACAAAATCATCAAATATTATTCGTATGTATTCGTGAACTGGTTCATACATAATTTACAATCTATTTTGGGTGCTGGTGATATTTGGAAGATATCGCTAATCATTTACAATTTCATGCAACATGATTATGAAATTTTCCCGTGAACTCTTTCACAAAATTAGGAGAATTATTTATTATGCAACGTTTTATGAAATGTCCAGCTGCTAGCGTCCATAGAGCATTAAATTCATTATGACATGTCTATTTGAGTATATATTAGTTTGGGATCTCCAATGATATTAAAAACTTCACATTTTTGCTCCCACGTTTATAAAATCTGAAATATTCAGATATAAGTGAAAATAATACCTGTAATTGGATATCAAACCAAGAATTTCAAAAATTGGGGCAAAAAAATTTAAAGGTTATCGATTTATAAGGCGTTTTCTATGGCAACCCCCTAAATCTAGTTTTTTTAATAAAACTTTTTTCGTTGTGACTTTTCGGGCAAACTATGTTCAAAACAAATATGTAGGTATCAAAACTACATCATATTGTCGAAGACTGTATGTGAAAATACTCATTCGTTTCAAAGTTATTGAAGATTTTTACATTTTTTTACACCAACTTCAACTACGTATAAGAAAGAAAGGTGCAAACCAAAATGCACGAACAGGAACTTTTTTCACTGTCTAAACTATGTACAATAAAGCTAAGAAGGTTTGGTGCGTGGCACTCTAGAATCCTTTGAATAGGGTAAGCTTACTTCATCATGTGTTTTATTTTTTTAATTCAAAAATCGGCAAAAAAATTTTTTTTCTTTTTTTTCTGTAAAATGTAGTAATGAATGGTATGACATCCTTTTGTAAGCATTAAATTCATTATGACATGTCTATTTGAGTATATATTAGTTTGGGATCTCCAATGCACTATGGTCCCAAAGCTGTATTTAGGAAGACAAAACTGTTTGCGCCTAAACAGTTGGTTTTAGATATATAGTATCTTCGGCAAACTTTCTTAGAACTTTCTTGCCGATTTTTTTTTTATATTAGTAGAATTAGGGTGGTCCTTGTCGTTATGGTGTTCAAAGTATCAACTTCTTAGATATGTAAAATTCAGCTACATAATGTTCTACAAAGTTATAAATCAATTAAATTAAAGCAACTTTTCTAAAGAAACTATGTGGCTATCCCTAATGGTTCATGTGCTATGATTTTTGCAATATTTAAGGTAGGGTGGCTCTTTAAAAATTGTTTTTCTATTAATATCTTTTTATGTGTTAATTTCTCGCTAATACTTTGTACTAGAGGTTTTTAGGACTTTTGTGAATACACATTTTTGCCGAAGCAACGAAGTTTCTATCTCTTTTGTTTGCATAGTTACAGGCGATTTTCAAAACAAAAATGGTTTTTTTAAAGCTATATATGTTCCAACATTGCAAATGGATTTTCAATCTTTTAATTTCATTTGAAAGATCGCAACTTTTCTAGTTTTTAGTGAAAAAATTACGGGAGCGTTATTTCTGTAAAATAAATAATTAATTTTTGAAAATGTTGTATTTTTCAACAAAAATCGTTCATAGCTTTTCAAATAGACGAGATAACAACTTTGTTACTTCAGAAAAAATATTCGCCATACAAAGTTCTAAAAGTGCTGCAAACAATCTATTTACTATAAATCAATGTCTGAAGTGACAAATAAGAAATAGTGATTTTAAGAGGTCACGTTTTCATCGCTCAATCTCTTATGGTACAATCAACTGAGAAATAGTCATTGTGTGCCGTATGTCATGGCAATTCTATTGGATTTGTAAACGCAGCGGAAATTTTTGTATGCTTTTCCAACATTTATGCAATGTTTGAAACTATAAATTAATTATCGACTATAATGACGGCTGTGGGTAAGTTAAGGAAAGATTCTCAATTTTTTGTTACTTCAAAACAAATAAAAGTAAGAGGTCTGAAAATCGCTAACCGCGAAATGGTAAAATAACTCATAAAGCATAATTCCCTAGCATCTATATAATGCATGACGTTTGCTTCATTGGCCACGTAATAGATAACTTTTATTTAGAGTTTACTATAGTACGCTATTAACACTATTGTAAATTCACACTAACATGTAGTAGTACGGTAGAATGTTGTGTCACATAGATATCAATAGATTTTCTGTGATTTTTGGTATTATCACACACATCATCATCGGCAAGAAAGTTCTAAGAAAGTTTGGCGAAGATACTATATATCTAAAACCAACAGTTTATACGCAAACAGTTTTGTCTTCCTAAATACAGCTTTGGGACCATAGTGCAATGATATAAAAAACTTCACATTTTTGCTCCCACGTTTATAAAATCTGAAATATTCAGATATAAGTGAAAATAATACTTGTAATTGAATATCAAACTAAGAATTTCAAAAATTGGTGCAAAAAAATTTAATTTTTTTTCTGATTTTTGTATGGAAAAGGAAAAAAAAACACATGATAAAGTAAGCTTACCCTATTCATAAGGTTCTAGAATGCCACGCACCAAACCTTCTTAGCATTATTGTGCATAGTTTAAACAGTTAAAAAAGTGCCTGTTCGTGCATTTTGGTTTGCACCTTTCTTTCTTATACGTAGTTGAAAATGGTGTGAAAAAATGTAAAAATCTTCAAAAAACTTTGAAACAAATGTGTATTTTTACATACAGTCTTCGACAATATGATGTAGTTTTGATACCTACACATTTGTCTTGAACATAGTTTGCACGAAAAGTCACAATGAAAAAAGTTATATTAAATAAACTAGATTTAAGGGGGTTGCCATAGAAAACACCCTATAAATCGACAACCTTCAGTCCTACAAGCTCAAGTACTTCAACAAAATTCTTCATTATGAGTATTTCTAAAATTATGTCGAAGACACCAACTTTCTATCTCATGAGTATAAAAAGTTATTTTTTTAGTTCGATCATAGTAAGCCATGACTAATTTCAATTGTTACCAGATTGTGGGTAATATTCATACGAACAATTCCTCCAAAGACACTCTGTGAATATATTCGATGGTTTGGCCTCTAGTGAATTAAGTTCACGTGATTGGTATTCCGACCACTGTGCGCTGCTATAAATAGCTCATGACTTGAAACTTCTAGTAAAAAAAAATCTGCTATCAAATATCTAGATTAGAGCCGACAAACTTCTATTCGCTAAAAACATCTCTTTACTACCCATACCATGACGACATACACTCGTTGAGTAGTAAAATGGCATATATAATCTTGACACTAATGATGATTGAGATAATATCTTTTCGCTCCCAGCCGCCGCATCGTCATTGTCGCATTTTAAGCCAATACATTCTGATTATCTCCAACCGACTTCCGAGTGCGGCCACATAGAAAATTCTGATTCAAACAGATACCGCGATGAATGCAAAAAGGTAAACATTTTGCTAAAATGGACGCCAAATAACTTGCATTTGCAATTCTAGGTTACAGACGGCCAACCGATTTATCGTTGACCACCATAGATGGCTCCGCAAGTGCCCCGGAAAAGTAGCCATCTTTCAAAATTAACAAACTCACATCAGTTTCCCGGAGATGGTTTGACAACATTGAACTCACGCTGGTTAGCCAATTAAATATTATATTTTTATTTTTATTTGTTTCAACAGCCTCTGCGTCGAAATGTTTCTTTTCAGGTTCGTGGCTGTCGTGCTCTTATATATGCTTACCAAGTGTAATAAGAATGTAATAAACATTTCCATAATGTTATATTGCACGAACCAGCTAGTAAATCGTAGTTTGGTTAAATGAGAAAGGCACAATTGCACTTCTAGGTAGATTAAAACAGGTTTTTTTTCAAATATTTGGCGTACGCCAAGAACTGGGAGGCTCCAAACGAGAAATTGATTTTTTGAATTTAGCGAAGGTGCAAAGAAATTTATCATTATCACCGTCCAAAACCTAATTCGAAATGCTTGTCGCACACTGCATGAAATCGAAGACAGTGGTCCATTAAGTACACTGTAAATGGATTTTTCGCCAGAAAAAAAAAACATTTGAAATTTGAACTAATGCATCTTGACGTACAAACGAAAAATGATACAATTATTTAAGACAATGCGTTTAAGAATAATGTGATGATTTTCTAATTATACACACATTCCGAGAACACAAGAAATTTGTATACACATACATACTTGCACGCATAACAATCAATGCAAAACGCTTGATGAGCTCAATTGTTTTCCAACCCATTCAAATTCAGTACCGCGTTTAGCGCCAATTAACTCTCTAGTCGTGCCATCAAGTGTTACTGGATGAGAAACTTTTTCTCGACTTTTTAACAATCTATTCATTTTAACATCCTAGAATGGTTATTGTTTGCAGTCTATAAAGCAGCGCCTAACGAATAGCAAAATCCTCCCACACTACTCCTTTCATGCAGAGTCACGTGTCCTCCACGAAAAGTCCCATTTTCCACTTCCGCGGCAACCACACACGTTTACATACACACACGGTCTTGATCGGAAGAATAAATTAACTCGAATCGAATGTGGCACGGTGGCGCCTGTTTTTCACACCACCCTCTGCAAGGCTCAAGCCAAGCGTCGTCGGTCGATGCGTATCTACTCATACTCATGGTGTCATGCATCAGACATCAGGCAGGAGCCAACATACAATAATATATCCTGTACCCTGTACCTTCAATCGCGCCCGCTCGACGCCGGATGCCTCTTTCGGAAAAGGTGAAGTTTGTTTATAAATAAACACCAATCGAATGGTTTCCCTGCATCATTGTCTAACGCATGGTGGTACAAGGACGACAAATGCATTCGAGCTTTGTGGGCCTGTGGGCGAGAGCGTGTGTGATTTTATTTAGTGATCAGATTCGAATGCCTGCTAGAGCCTTTTTGTCACAATTATTACAATTCACATTCAAACGTCGAAGATTATACCTAGGGGCGTTACGACGCGAAAAGAGGAGGAATGTGATTTGGTGTATGTATATTAAACCGATTTTAAATTCGAACAAGGTCCACTGCTTTAGCAATTTCGATCCAGCCCATGTATTGTAGCGAACTTTTTCCTACATCCATATAGAAATAGGAGCAAAACTAAAATTATTTTTAAAATCAGAACGGATACGGCTTGCATTACAAAAACCCCTCGTCACATGCTCCACACTCCGCAGAACACAACAATTGGTTTAGATTCGTATTACACAGTTAGCTAAATAGTTCACATTCTCAACAGTGCACCCGCACACGTAATTTATGCGGCACCATGCGTTCCCATTGTTTGTCATTGTTCCAAAGGATAACGCGCCGGCGCGGTAGGTGGTAGCAGCTGCAACAACAAACACATTACACAATGTCTTTATCCTTCTGGATCGTGCCAAGGTTCCAGGTGTCCTAATAACAAGTAGACATTGATGAATGAAGCTGCAGGTTTAGTATTAGTATGGTATCGTAATAGCTCCCAGTGCGAGAGATGGCCCGTCCACCATATTGTTCTCGCGCCCATCGCTCGTTGACAGTCAAATCACGTCTGGTGTGTGCTTTTGTTTTCCCTGGCTAGGTGTTAATGAACATGTTTGAATCGAAGATCGGCTCCATTAATCACAATCTTAATATGAACTCGTACATTTCTAAGACACTTCTCCTAGTAGAAATTAAATTTATCAAATTGACGTTGGGTTTAGAGAGAATGATGATCCTGCCCGTACATAAATAATAGCGAACCAAACTCATACAGTACAAAATACGAAGAAAATTCAACAAGTAAACATGTTTAACAATCTCGTCTCAATGCATTTAACGTTGTCAATAAACCTGAATTGGTGGTTCAGTCAGAGTGACATCCAAACCAACGCAAATATTTAACCAAACCCATTAAAAATCCCCGAACGATAGAAGAACGAAAATTGTGTACAGAGATTTGCAGCCTCGTGAACTGACATGCTGATCACGTATTGTTGTCGTGTTCTTTCTCAGCGGTAGATGCGTGAAAAATTTCTGGCCGATTTGTGGGTGTTAAAAGAAGTGTTTACATATACGAGGTTACTTTGATGATTGGGCTGTGACACCGATGAGAGGGAAATCAATTTACAGCACTGTCAGAAGGAAGAGGGAGGGCTCATGCTGCCAACGTTATAGGAATTTAAATGCTGTTAGTCGCCCTTCCAAAATTCAGTACATCACTTTTGCTTCTCATTTTCTAGTCTTTGCTCGCATTATCTATTAAAGACAATTCTTTGCAGTACAGCATTCCTACCGATTCAGCTCATTTTAATACCATGCTCTACATAGGGCCTGATCTCCGGATAAATGAAACACTCAAATGTTTCTCGGCCAAAATTCACGACAAGTTATACCGTGAAAAGCGTCATTCTTCATTTGTCACTGTCGTATACTGTAGCTCTGACATAGCACACAGAATTTCACGTTTTTCAGTCGTCGAGTGTGTTCGCTAGGACACATGTTACTTAGAGGCGCCTTTTCTTAAGATTTGTCTGCCAAATAGTCAAAACATAATTTATAAACTTAAGTGTACGTTTGTATTTGTGGATAAGTAGAATAATAATATCTGCGGTGCAGTGAGACACTTTGTCCCGCAGATGCGGTGCAGGAAATAAGCTTTTACCGCGCGGTATTACCGCAACCGCACTTCGAAACAATAATCGATAAAGTCTCACAAAACTAATGAAAACTAGAACTTTTACCATTTGAGAAGGACGCAGACAGATTCATTTTCTCGGCGAATGCTTAGAAATTATTAGGAAAATCCATCTGTCAGAACGTTTGAGTTTTACTTTTAACCGTTTTAAGACCACTCGGTTCCCCTGGGCACTACTGCACGAAGGGGCCCCAGTAGTTGAACAGAATTCTTCGTATTTCATTATGCGTTCTATTTTCGTAACAATGCGCTCGGCTATGTGTAACTGCATGAATATTGCAACTTCTGTTATGTATGTCAAAAGATGCCAACCTTCATTGACAGAAGGGCGAACATTACTAGTTTAGAAATCTATCGCTGAAGTATATTTTGAAACATTTCATACGGACAAAATACGGGAACAATTCTTTATCTATTTTGAATTTTGTTGGTTCACACTATTTTTAGATTTTAAGGGTTTTCGACTCTTAATGCCATCCTCGAAAATATTGCACCACAAGTCTTTCTTAGAACAACGCAGAATAACCAAGATTAGTTGAAATACAGATTGACGTGCAATGTTCATATTCTGTAAATGTGGTGAAATATCTTTGTGAAGTTTGAGAAATTTGGTGAGTTTTTGTCTATAAATTAACATAACAAGAAAATTTGGCCAAGTAAGCATTTGAAAATTCAGCTCACATCGAATGAATTCTAAATTACCCCATCACAAGCGCAACAAAGGACTCGGGGTAGTGAACTTCACAGTTTCGAGAGTTCCTGACATTTACCGCCAAAGATGGATTCAATATTGTCGAAAAATACAAACAAACAAGAATTCGAAATTGATCAGGATTTTTTGGTCTTGCAATCAATCGGTAATTGCGGGAAACGAGCTAAGATTTTTGTCACAACCGGGATTATGAACCAGGGCAAGGAACTTACCACAATGAATGCCTTAACAAACGTCGGCTCCCTCTTTTAAACAAGACTGTGGTTCTCCAGTGCTTTGGTGTGATTTCACATCGTTTCGTTATGCAAAATCAGTTGTAGAATTGTATAGAGTCATCAAAATAAGCCCAAAGACTGCAATACGACAAACTGCCCGGAACTTAAGTCGAAAGATACTGGGCAACTACGAAGCAGCAACTGTTACTAAAAAAAAAAATAAAGTAGAAGATAACTGGGAGAGAAGTCACAAATACTACTGTGTTAAAATTTATGAGCCCCATTCAAAACTGTTTTTACATATTACATTGCAAAAAACTACAAGGGACAGCCCTATGGGGTTGCACGAACTGTAGATGTAGGACTATACTACTTAATATAAAATATTTATTTTCTTAGTTCATTTAGAGTAATAATAAATCAAACATATTTGTTACGCACAACCAATCAATATCGAATGTTACATATTGAACCAAACTTTCTTGGTTATCAGGTCAGTTCATTTGTAGTAGGCGATCGAATCCGATTAAACTTATTTGAGAAGATCTGAAGAAAGAAGACAGAAAGCCGTGACCGAACTAATATCTGAAACTAAATCTTTTTAGCACAAGATCATCTTTTAAAAGTTGTAAAAACTTTTCGATTGCATGTGGTAAAAAACCCGGACCAGTGAAGAAAAATCAAATTTTAGACAATATAGACAATACATTTCATGTATAGACCAAGCTTTCTAGTTATATTTTGCCATTATCGTAACTTTCCTAAAGTACGCATACAAATGTAGCGAATGCAGTAGTCTAAATCATATATCGAAACTATAAATATACAAGAATCGAAAATAATTTTATATATGAACTTAGATGCGATTTTGCAACGGTTTTTCGAGTGGCAGAGTATCTATTCATAAATAGGCTTTGTAGTATGTACCTATTAGCAGAATCAAAATAGGATAGGCTGAGTGGAAATAAATCACGTGAAGTTGAAATGAATCAATGAATTGATCGAACGTAAATAATAAACTTTTGTTATGCTTTCCATCGATCCGCGTAAATTTGTTGCTAGAAAGTTTTCGTCTTTGCGCAACGGATTGCTGTCATTGCAGGTTAAGAAATTAGATATACATACCTACACAATCGTCACAAACATTGAACCCCAGCACACAAAACGTAATGCTCTACCCATCAACACTGATGATGATGGGTAGAGCGAAAGAGACAACTGGTACCACGACACTATGTTAACAGTGTTTGCAAATGAAGCTCGAATGTACAAACGATTTTGTGTAGGAATAATGGTGTTCGAAATTGTACATAAAAGTGTGCTGGAAACGAGCACAACACAAAAGAAAGTATGGTGTTTTAACGAACAAGCTCAGTCGCGTGTTGAATGGAACAGGGTAGCATACCTACACAGACAATGTAACGGACACAGCTACACTGGCTGTGAAAACACACAGCGCTGTAATCTGCTCCGCCCGCTGTTCAACAGGCAACTGAGCTTGTCCGGCCAAATCCGATCTTTAAATAGTCGATGATGACGTCATTCATAGAAGCGTAGCGTGCTAGGTACACGAATATATCGTGCCGGACTTGGGAAGCGCTATCTTCTGTGTGTAAATGCGCGATAATTTGACTAGGTTGTACATTATTTAAATTTTTAATGCCATGATATCAAAAATCTTTGGGTTGACCTATTGGAATCAATTCTTAGAATTATTTCGGAGCGATATGCGCAAAAAAATTTAAAATGCATCGTAAATTTATCGAATTAGAAGCGTTTAATATTGGACCACTTTTCGTTACATACCATTTTTGTAGAATTTGCAAACTGCACTCCCATATCGAAAACAAAGACGTAGTCCTACGTCAAAACTGAATCTTTTTCCTAATTTGGATAACAAATTAATTTTTGGCCACGGTTACTACGTAGTGCAGCAATTCGAGGACAACCTTTTGCTGTAAAACTAAACCATATCTAATATACTAGAAATATACATGATATAAACTACATCAATACCACTCAGTTTGATGCGTTTTACTTAGGCCTAAGCTAACTGAAATCAGAAGTGCATGTACCGAGGATTCGTTTGACCATGTATTATAATAGGGCTGATACAACACTATGACAACCTACAAAAACCAAGTGACAATATTTTTTTGTATTGTATATTGTCTACGACTAAAAATATTACATCGCACAGACCAAATAACTATAATCTAACTATAAACTAATTATTTTTAATTTGAATGATTCTTTGCTTATACTTAAATCAAAGAGATGATAAACATTGTTGAAAAGCTGGCAGCAAACATCTAGCGGATTATTCTGGCCGTATAGCGTGCGATGTGTTGAGCGCCGGAAAAAATCATTTCTCCGGAAAGACCTTCCCGGAACGTTGAAATCAAGCTTTGCTAGCAGCGCAGGGGAATCTATGTTGTCAGTAAGCAAGTCGAAGATGAAGAGTCGTTGCAGAAAAATTCGTCTATTTCGCAGCGTAGGGAGATTGATGAGAGCGCAGCGATCTTCGTATGGAGGTAGCCGTAATCGATTTTTCCAGGGCAGCGACGAAGGGCAAACCTGATGAAATTCTTCTGTACCCGTTCGAGACGATTAATGTGGACGATGTGATACGGGGCCCAAATGGTAACTCCGTATTCCAGAACACTGCGCATCAGGGCGATGTATAGAGATTTAAGACAGTAAACATCTTTGAAATCGCGAGTGTTGCGCTTGATGAGTCCGAGTACAGCATAGGATTTAGCAATGACAGAAGAAACATGTGCGGTCAACCGTAGTTTACAGTCGAGAGTGATACCTAGATCTTTGACTGATGCGACTCGTTGTACAGGAGCAGAACACATCAGGTATTCGAAAACAATGGGCGATCGAACTCGTGCGAAAGTAATTATGCTGTATTTGTGAATGTTCACACTCATGCCGTTTCTGTAACACCAATCCATAACCCTTTTGAGGTCCATTTGCAATGCGCAACAGTCCCCCATAGTTGTTATAACACGATACATTTTCAAATCATCTGCAAACATGACTTTAGATGACGACAATTTACTGCAGAGGTCATTCACGAAGAGTACAAAAAGAAGAGATCCAAGATGACTTCCTTGAGGAACGCCCGATGTAATATGGAAAGGATCTGAGAGTGTAGTTCCAAGTCGCACAGAAGCACTGCGATTTGAAAGGTACGATGAGATCCAATTTGTCAGCCAGTCCGGAAATCCATTGCGCCTTAGTTTTTCTACAGCAAATTGATGAGGAACACGATCGAAAGCTTTCGAAAAATCAACATACACCGCATCGATCTGTTGTCGTTTTTCACATAGCTCATGAGGTTAGTAGTTGTAGAGAGTTTTCTCACAAAACCATGCTGATCGGAACTGATGATGTGTTTTACGGCGGGATAGATAACATCTAACAACATGCTCTCGAAGATTTGTGGGAGGCAGCTTAGAATTGAAATCCCTCTGTAATTTGTGACATCGTGTACATTACCGGTTTTGTGGATAGGGCTAATCACAGCCTCTTTCCACTTAGTGGGAAAACTATTTTCAGCGAGGGAACGATTGAAAAGTATACATGCCGGTAGAGCAAGCGATGAAGAGCATTCCTTTGTAAGATTCGAACTATCAATACCGCGTAGCTTGATATATACCTCTTGTTCGGAGAATGATGTTGCAGGCAAATTCAACGTGAATATCGGCAAACTACTCAAGTATGATTCAGACAAAGGTGGTGAGTTATTACTTAGCACGTTTTGAAAGAATGACGAGAATAGATTTGCTGATTCTGCAGCTGTCGTAGATGTCCTGTCTCGATAGTTGACATTTGCAGGGATTCCTCCGGAGGACGTTTTGTTCCGCAGATAAGACCAAAATTGCTTAGGGTCATCCTTCATGCTGCACTCAATTCGGGAGACATACGAGCGAAAGTGAGCGGCGTTCATAAGTTCAAATTCACGTCCCAATCCCGCTCGAACAATTTGTCGGCTTCGCTTCTTGTTCTGAAGAAACGTTTTCGAGCTTTTCTCAGTCTATTCCGAAGATTCCGTAGCTCTCCAGTCCACCAAGGTCGTTTATTATTCAAGCGGCGCATACGTTTCCTCCTAGGCACAAGTTGTTGGAAAATTGAATCTAGTTCGCGATAAAAACTGTTCACAGATTCATCCAAACTGCCCGTCGCTAATATCTCAGCCCAATTGATACGTGAAATATGCCAATAAACTCATTTGTAAAATTTATGCATTGGTTACGATTTCAACTCAAAGATGTCTTTAAACGAATCTATCAATTTTTTAATCGATATTTTAAATTATGTTTCTTACAAAAGTGTTATTCTTAACATATTGATCGTGAGCAGTACCACGTTCCTAATGTTATGAAATTGGATATAATGTGGCTTCAGAAAAGCCATATTCTGTCTTTCAATAAACATTCCACTTCACGAACAGAAGGTTTTGAAATCAATCAATATTGTTGGCTAGTCCCTTTCAGATGATTAAGAATCAGGATGATTCTTTTTCAAGTATCGCGTTCCTTGCTGCTGGATAAGGAATAACGATTTTTTGGTTAGTCGAGTATGTATCACCGTGACTCATAGATTATCTTTGCATTTGACATCAATCTGATTCAACCGAAGCGGTATCGGTATATTAATACAAGAATGCTCATCGAAATATTTTTTGAAACCAATAAAGATTGGGCCGAGCTTTCCTTTTGAAGTTTTCGCCTATCCTCATCGCGGGGCCTCTAAAATCCCGGGGCTCCTGGCCTGGGCCCAGTGTGCCCATGTGTAAAGACGGTACTGTTTAACCGTACATTAGAGAAACAGAAAACATTAAATTGTCCTAATTTCCATTGGATTGATTTGAGAAGAAATATTCCGAATATAATTTGCATTCGAATTATCGCTACTTGATTTTTTTACATTTTGGTTACTCTAAATTAATAAACAGACTGCTATTATGAAAGAAAATCTAACTATGTCCAAAATAATTTAACGCTGTTATTTTTACGACATGTTTTGTACACTATTTATACTTCTACGTAAAATTTTACAAAGGAGTCATTTCAAATCGTTAAAATGCATAATCCAAATAGAGACGAAATTATTAGATCATTGAGCAACAATTAATTTTTTTCTTAATCTCTTTGATGATAGCACTCACCACTACTGTCATGATAATTAGTATAAAGGCGATGCATAGCTGTCATCATATGACGAACGTTCCGTGTATTCCAATCACAGGGTGAATCGAATACACCACGTAGGCTCTAGCAACCAGACAAAGCATTGTTTCTCTGATGATCTGTCCGTTAAGCCGTTGACGGACCGGTGCCAATAATCGCATTTTTCAGCTTTCATAAAGTTTTTCATTTGGATTTGTAGCGTCGCGTATATTAAAAGTCCCTTTCGCGTATAATTCTAAGCAATCTCTGCCCACCATGAAGTAGGAGACTGTTCATGGTTGTAGAGACTGAAATATAGAAACACTTGGGGTTTTTGATGACCCAAGTGCAAATTTCTGCTAGTTTCTAAGATTACCGAGAACCATTTACTTCGGTTCTGTAACAGTACCCTTCAAAAGACACTCTCAGGCCTTTACGAGGAAGCTTAGAAGAGAAAACAGATGTTCCTCTTTCGGAAATTTATAGGCACATTAAAAGATGTTCCCACAATGGGACTCTCGCGCTCTAGTGTACAAGGAAACGTAGAAATTAGTCGTTGTCGGTGGCGTAGCGGTTTTTTGCATTATCGGAGCGTTCCTTGAAAGAATGTTTTATTTTGTCCCTACATAATTTATATGCGGGATATGTCGAGAGATCATGCGGAGTCTCTCCACAGTAGGAAAACTTTTCATTGTTCTCCCCGCATTTTCCACAGTCTTGTTTCTACAATTAGTCGCTGTAGGCCCAATTGTTTGCAACAACGGTAATTCATGCGAACAATTGGCGAACAGGTAAACTAGCCCCGTCCAAAAGATCGAAGTTTGGAAGAGCAGATTCAGCGAAAGGTTCGAAATGAGGCTGATGGAAAATAAGTTGTTTGATAATACTCCTTGATTTTTCCTGAACGCAATTGCTTGCGAACCAGAATTTTCACTGGCCGAGGCAAAGGGTTCTTGAAGGAGCAAACCCCATACTTCGCAATTAAGGCTCCTGTTGGAGACTACACCATCAATCTCTACTTCCCGGGCGGATACATAGACAAGATACTTCTTCGTACACGGCCAAGTGGTATTTAGTTAAATCTCGCATATATCGATGATGTTAAATGGCTCATCTTTGCTCTCATTCAAGTTTGTTATGAATATATACCAAATTCGTTACTGATACTTTTTGCATGTATCAGGCAACAAACAGTTGGGAAGATGGATTCTGAGATGATTATGACTTTCATTGGTTTAGTTTTCGATAAAAAATACACTGAAAAAATAAATTCAGTTTGGACAAGGAAAAGATTTTTTCAAACAACTTTTTTTTCCTTAAAAGTGCCCAACTTGAATTTTTGACGGTACGTAGGGAACATAATTACCTATTATGGAACAAAATTTCATCCAATCAAAGATAGGGTTTTTTATAAATTGACTTAAAATTTTTAAAATAGATTTTGTTCAGTGTACAAGTTGATGAAGATTTTTTCAATATTTTTATTCAAAAATTTGACTAATTTTGTGAAAATCACTCCTACAACATTTTTTGTTGAATTTGTCATTTTGAGACTATAGCCAAAAAAATTGGTAAAAAAGTTTGACCCTTTTCAAAAGACAGTCTAGATCATTTTTGGAAAAACAAAGTATGCAAAGTGGCTTTTTGTGACAAAGTTCTCATGTAGGGGAACTGGCGGTAAGACGGACATGTTAAGGTTATACTCAAATAAAACATAGTAAAAGCATGTTTTTGTCAACATGAAATACTCTATGCTGTAGCTCCATATGTTGGTTTTCGAGTGCCCAGAGGGATTATGTTACAAAAATCAACAAGTATCTTTTTTGAAAGAAATAGAAAACAAAGAAATATCTGCACTTTTTCCAGACTGCGAGTGAAACGGACATATGGTGGGGTTAAGACGGACATGACGCCGGAAGGATGATCACAACACAAAATATTAAAATTTACTGTTTCTAACAAATGTTTTGGATAGTTTGTGGTTCTTCTTAACATATATGTTCAATTCAAGGTGAAACATAACGTTTTGGGGTTCAATTTAAAATTGAAGCAAATGATGTATTTTCTAATATCGTTTTTTCCGTTGTCTTAAAGAGGCTATACAATCAGTTCCAATGATCAGTCAAATCATTCATACAAAACTGGAAAGTTACATATTACCTAAATATGCAATTGGTAACATCAGTTCCTCGATTACACATAGCCAGAATATAGAACCTGCACAAAGTCTTCTACCTTTTCCAAATCCTAGGAATTCCGTATTCAGCCTCGGTCACATTAACGTACATCTTGCAGTCTACTACATGTGAGACTTCAGCTAACTGGATGTTTCTCCACGTTTGACTGCTAGAATTTCGTTTCTACACGCGAGACATTCATATAAGGATGAATCAATAGAATTAATCAAGACTGGCCGTCTTGCCCCACCAGTACAAATATTTTTTAAACGCTCGCACTTATTTACTTGTATAAAAACTTACCTGTTACTTTCCACGAAGATGTCATTTAAGAGTTATATTATCGAAATACAAGAAAAAATCCGCGAAAAAATTGATTTTTTCCTCGATAAACCTTAAAATCAGAGACGTAAAAATTACATCCGTACGAAGATGCACTACTGATTATCAATGTTTACTTAAATTTTTCGCTTTTAACAATATTCAAGGCCTACTGAGTGCTTCATAATTCAAGGATATCCATAAAGAGAGAGTACTCATATAATGCAATTGAACTTTATATGCTATATGCCTAAAATAACCATGTGTCCGTCTTACCCAACCTGTCCGTCTTACCCACAGTTCCCCTACAGATAGTTTCATTAAGATCTGATCTATAGAAAGGCTATGCGATCACTACGATTTTTAACCGAGGCCTGGAGAGCTGAGTGTCTTATACCATTCGACTCAGTTCGTCGAATTCGGCAAATATCTGTGGGTGCGTATGTGTATGCATGTGACCAATAATTGCACAACGGTTACTCAGAGATTGCCGAACCGATTGTATCAAACTTCATCTCAAATGAAGTGTACAACTTTCCCGTAGGCTGCTATTGAACTTCATTCAATTCCGACTTCCGGTTCCGGAGTTGAAGAGTGGTCATTGCTTGGATTTATAGTTTCAGTTCACTTATGCCCAATGAAACCCACATTGGCCTCTTTGTACACATTCGGCGGAACCGGAAGTTTCGGAAAAGTGGTAAAGCTCCTGAATTGAAGTAACATCTGCTTCTTAGAAATTTCTAAGTCGTTTTTCTCAAATATAGTCTCAAAAGAAAACTACAGCATTCCTATTGACTGCTATTAAATTCCATTGAAATCGTAATTCTGGTTCCTGTATGCAGGTCACATGCGAGATACTCATACAATCCGGTATAATCATAACGCTGCAAAACTAAAGGGTGTCCCACATCAAATAGCATCAAGGAAAAAACGCTGTAGAAAATAATCCAGTGAGTATTTTCTCTTGAAAATTTAGGTAGAAGTAGTTTAGAGTGAATTGTTTACACTGTATTTATTACGCAGTCAGTTTCTTCTAAAATTGGAAAAAATTGTGTCACCCAAAAAGCAACGTCACGAATTGATTTTACGCAAGCATCAGGAAAATCCTCAACTCTCTCATCGGGATATTGGAAAACAACTAGGAATCGTGCAGTCAACGGTGATTCATGTGATTATATCAAGCTCTGAGCATCGAACGGAAAGTTAAATGCGGTCAGAATGGATGTTCTATTAGTGATTATGATCGCAAGCGTGTAGTTAAAGCGTTTAAGCGGAATCCCAATGCTTACACCAGTCGTTAAACATTTCCCAGGAAATATTCAAAGTTTTTCAAAAAATCATGCGTACTTCACTCAAAAACCAACCAATGGCAATAACAATCATTCAGTTTCATTCGGAGTGCACTTTAGATGGATTTTTGTAGTTGGAAATGAGACGTACCAGAATAGTTTTGGAATATTCCAGTTTTTAAACATTTTTCGGAATATATTCGTAATTTTTCAAAGGTAATAGAAATAAGTATGTTTGGGTCTAATATCGAGTTAATTTTGTTAATATCATGTTTGTTGTAATATTTGTGATTGTTTTATAACGTTGTATTTAATACTGCGTTTATTTGATCATCCTCATTATTTCGACGGAGACATGTGGTCGATGGTGGATTAAATAAAATAATTATGTTCTGAAAAATTAAGCAAAAGTTACTTAAGTGTGAAGTTTTATATATGAAATCGGTGTAGAATTTTCCGAGTGATCGAACCCCATACACTACCACCCCGTCCCACTTCCTACAGACCCATAACTCTTTCATTTCGATCGCCTTCACCCACCAGGTATACCAAAATAAGTTGGGTGTGGTGGGTCTGGGTTGAGAGCTTTTCATCCCTCTCCCATCCCCGCATGACAAAATCAGTTTGTAAGAAGACACCATTGAACTAATGCTGATTAAGGGGTTATATACAAAATTGAGGCTCAAAAATTTGAAAAGAAATGTTATTGCCTATTCTAAATGTAGATACATTCGAAAATATCTGTGCAAAATTTCATCTAGATCGGACCATTAGATTTCAAACTACAGCCGCTTGCGGCGCGCTTGTTCTATCCAAGAATGAAGGTAACACAAAACTTCGAACACGATTATCTCGGAATGGAGTTTCTTGAAAATGACAGTTGCGGCGAGAGAAAAACTTTCGTTTTAGTTGCCAGCTACAGAGAAATCAATCATATTAAAAGCAACTACTATGTAAAGTTTTACTGATAATTACTAAATAATAACTGTTAGTACTCAAATGAAAGGCGCTAGTCCTAATTATTAGAAACTAGTTTCTGTGAACAAAACGTGCATAATCTAAAAGTTATAGCAGTTTTTGAACATTCCAGATCGTACAAACAATTAGGACCACCCTATAGTCACCCATCTCAAAAGATGCCTTAATTGACACAGATTATTTGTTCCGAAGACATGAAAGCTCTAAAACTAGTAGTTTAGTCATAAATGTTTTTGTCTTCCTAAATTCTGGATTCGGACCACTGTGCATTGTTTATAAATAACACGGCCACGAAAGGGTTAACCGAAGCAGCTGACGAATACTCCCATCGATTACCACACAATTGGCGCACTTCTGACTCCCACTCAAAAGCAGTTTACCGCGTTTCTTTTGCGCGATGCTGCCATTCATTTTGTTATATAATTGAAATATTGAGCACACGAGTGCTATTGACGGTTCGATTACCATCAAATTGTAATAAGCATTACTGCTGTATCAAACCGATCAAATTGCCCTCGGGAACATTAGTGTGCAAGTGAAGTTGTTTGTATAGAATATTGATGAAGATCTTTTCTGCACAGGATGCAATCATTGAGGTTTGGTTCGAATTGATATCGCTAGTTTTTCAACTTTTCTAGATCACCACCGAGTGTCATGCTTTGAATGTAGTTTCTGGTGGCAGCTAATAACCGTCGTTTAAAAGTAACTTCACGTTGTGGACGAAAGTTTTCCCATCTATTGAGTCTCCTACCATTAGTATCCATGATATTATTCACACATTATCAAAGTTGGGCTCTGCCTATAATGTGGCAGTGCATAATTCTCGGAACGGCGTTTCCCATTCGGATCGAATTTAGTATCAGTGCTTAAAATAGGTTCTTTGGAAAATGATATGGAGTTCAACAACATTTTGAAAAAAATATCCTTGTTTTCATTTTTCACTACAAATTTTACTATGAGTTTTGGTTCACTGATCTCACAAAATAATATTTATTTTTCGAAGAGACCCTAGTTTTAAATGTAAGAGACTATTAAGCGCTATTATTTATGTTTTTGGCTATGTTGTTTACTTTCTGTGTTTCGAGTTTCCATATATATTCATATAGAAATTTGAAACCTCTTGTGGGTGAACTAGAGCTATCGGATAAAGCTCATATTTTGCATTACCGTTTGAATTAGCAGTGTTCCGAGAAAAAGTCAAAATAGTTGCCGGTCTAATAATTATGCTTGGGAGTAGCGAAACATCTTTCAATGTGCAACTCCTGGTAATCCTGAAGTGTTTATTGAACAATACCGGCGCCGGCCAGGCCCGAACGTAGATCGCGGAAGGAAAGGGAAGCAATGGTTAGTCCGATACTTGCTTTTGCCAGAGGCCGTATATACTACTGCGGACTCCACAAGTATCACGGGAGGAGGATATTTGTTGGTAAGTATAGACGTAACCACAGATTTTTTCACCTCAGAAAAATCTCAACGACTTCGACTGGAATTGAACCCCGGCCAACTGGAATGAGTGGTGGTCACGCTTACCACTCAACCACCGGCGTCGTCTGTAATCGACTGAATCCTCGGCTCTTATGCTATCGACAAAAATATAATCGCCAACATAACATAGACACGGCACACTCTTTTCTATTTGCTTCAATGTAAACGAATGCTTTGAAATATTTATCTGTCTCGTTCACGAATAGCATTCTCGCTCCCTTATCTCAGTTTATTATTTCCAATTACGCGTTAAACTACTGGATCTGAAAATTCTATTCATTACAAAGCTTTTTTTAAATCTGTGACCAGAAGACATCTTTGCACTACAAAACGAATCATACGTTCTAATTACCTGATAAGGTCCATCAATAAAGTAAAAACGCGAGATAATCTTGAACGACGCCACCAAGAAAAGTGGAACGAAAACGAATAGGTGCAAACAGAAAGAAATAGAAATAATAGAAAGTGCTATTAATTAGTTATTCAAATACTGGAATTTTACCAAACATTTCAGAACCATTTCAAAAATTGTTTCTCAAATTCGTACAATTCGTTTTTTTTTTCATTTACTTTATTTACATCTTTTTTTTCTTTTAAAATCATTCTCTATACACGTTTTTTCCAGTTTGTCCATTCCACGGTTTACTCATTTTGTTTACTTTATTCATTTTGAATATTTGACCAATTTTAAATATATGATGTCGTTAATATCATTCGGCATTCTTTTCAATCATTTTGTTCAATTGGGTTAATTTTATTTACTTTATACGTTTTTTCTTTGGGTTCATTATAATCTGTTTATGAATTTCGTGTATTTTATTTATATCATTCATTTAACTTATTTTATTAACTGTTTTCATTTTTTGGAATTTATTTATTTTCTCCTGTTCATACATTTAATTTAGGTTTTTTCGTTTTTATCTGACTATTTCATTTTATTAATTCCATCTAAATTATAGATTTGACGCAAAAATAATTTATCCTATTAAATTTATAACTGTTTTAATGTCGCTTAATTCTTCATTTTAATCATTGAATTCATTTTACTCTCTTTATTTTTGTCTTATTTTATTCGTTTTACTATAACTATTTATCTTGTTTCTTTTAATCATTTTATTATGTTTATCTACATTATTCATTTCATGTTTTATTTGCTTTGTTTATTTAATTTCCTTTATTTATTCACATTTTTTTTTATTTTATTCATTCTATTTATTTTGTTTTTTTTATTCATTTATTTTAATTATTTTGCTTGTTTTATTCATTTTATTTTATTTCATTTAAATATTTGAATCGTTTATTCATTTCATTCAATCTATTAATTTTATTAATTTCTTCCAGATCATACATTTTGTAATTGTAATTTATTTATTTCGGGTTTTAACCTAATGGTCGTTCACCCGTTCGTACATTTTATTCAGTCTCTCCATTTGTTCATTTCATCCAATTTGTTAGTTTGAATCAGTATAATTTATTTTATTATGAAAATAAAAAAAAACAGCATAATTTATTTTATTATTTTATTTTATTTTGTTGTCTAATTTTTCACTTTATGAGTTGAACTATTTTTTAATTTATTGACGGTGGTAAACTATTTTTGTCCGCATCCCTTATCACTTATTTTTATAAAGTGATTCATCACCAGTGCTCGGTATTGCTACTATTTTTTTCCGATATTACTTTGATGCAAATAATTAAGCAGTCTTCATTCCGATGTATTCTGAAGTGCATATATTTTGTCGTATGTTATTTTAAATGTTTTCTGAATTGATGGCATTGTAAGAAAGCTGACTTTTTTTTAAACTGAGCAAACTAATTTCTTTGTTTGTTTAGTGTTTTTTGACCAACTGGGAATCTAATCCACTGGGTATTTAATGCGCGTGGGAAATACGCAAGGTCTTGTCTGAGTGAATGATATCTTTTGAATTATGTATGAGGGTTGAGAATTGACAACTCGCAAGAAGAATTCAACACAGTTACCAATATTCGGCAGTTATATCAACACGAAAAACATGTGTATTGTCATGTTCACTGGTTTACTTTTAGTCCATGAAATCATCAATAAATTAAATTAATTGCTCCTATTGAATACTTGCATATGCTTTGGAGCAGTACATGCACTATATTACTGTCACATTAACCATGTTTCTGCACGAGTATAAAAATATTGTTGCTTAATGACGCAAATGGTGACAAGTTAGTTTCTTTTCGTTATATTCTTGTTCTAGTAATAAGCGTATAAAACCGAGCACATCGGTTGTATATCCGACATGCAAAGGTAGTCGTTTCAGGTATTTCGATAGGGCTTATTTAACGCCGTTTAAAATGTGCCTTAGATAACAATAATTATAACGCTATAATTATAACGCAAGAATCAATCATCCGCGACGAAAGAAGCCAACACATAATTAGCATTAATAATAATGCCATAATTTATACGATAAATAATGCGTGTCTTACGAAACCTTTAATATTGACAAATGACGACACTAAATGTAATCCCTTTTCATTGTATTGTTTTGTTTGTGGAATGCCGTGTTTCGGCGCAATGAAGAAGCAAGACATAATAAAATCGTTCACCTACCGTTTGATTCAATTAAACATAAGCAACACTCCCGACTGTCAGCTGTCGGTCAAGTATTGCAAAATTGATTCAATAAACGATAAATCTACCTTCTGGGCAACTGGCTGCCCAGAGCAATAAGCACATGATAACACTACTGAGAGTTGCATAAATCGTATTACTTATCAAGGTGAAACCAGATTTGTGTAATCCCATCCTGCTAACAAAAACTACTTCCCGTGGCAAAGTGGATATTCAGAGATATACGGGGTCTCCATAAAAACGTTTGTTACACTAACTTTCCTTCCCTTCCCAGACGACTGTAAGGACGTGGCCGGCGCCGTTCTTGGCATTTCAAAGTATAGAAACGAGCCCATTGAGGATGGATAGCTCCAAGGCCCCATTCGTTGATTCTCTGTGCAATTTCGCTTGTTCTGGTCAATCACGGAGTAGCAACTACGAATTGTACTGTCGTCATGCTCATGCTCATATTGAGAGTGCTCTAGACAACGTGTCTTTTGAATCCATTGTGGAAGCCGAACGAGAAGATACAGAATCTTTACATATCACGAACTGGATACGCGCAAAGCTTAGCTATCGACATTTGTGCTCATCGTTAATTCAAGTAGAGACAGGGAAACTGAATACATGTGAATGTCCTCACGGTGGTGTGCTGTTATTACTTAAAACTTAATGGGTTTCGACATATGGTTATAGGGAGTTGCATCAATCATGTAATGATCGCAGGCATTTGCATCAACACACTATTTTTATTTGATTTGATGCAACAAGCCTTAGGTGTTGTTGGGCAATGGTGTCTTCAGGTTTAACTGTCAATCAATCGAAATAAAACATCAATGGTGCTTTTAACTCAACGGAGGATAGCAACCGGGGCTCATCTGTTGCAGTTCTTTGGCTCTGAAATTGTTGTCGCAGATCAAATTAAGTACGTTCGAATAATTCTTGACTCAAAACTCACTTAGTCTGCTCACATCGAGTCCTAAATCAAGAGAGCTTACATGGCAGTCGGCAAAATTCTACCTACCTTTTATGGGTACCCAATCATTCCGGTATTACTGGAAATGAATGTGTGGACGCGTTGGCTAGAGCTGGCGCAGCGACTGACTTCATTGATCCGGCACCAGGTCTGCCACTGTCAATAAGTTGGATAAGGCTCAAGATTCGCTCTTCGGCTGTATCCGAACATGCCAACTATAAGCGGAGCTTGCAAACTTCAGATTAAACAAAAACTTTACCGCAGGATCCAATCACAATTTCAGTAACATGCTGAGTATTGTTCGTGTAATCTTTGTGAATCCGATTACGGAACTTCAGAGTTCTAAGACTAGATTCATGATTTGACCAGTTTTGGGGACGTCCGGGATTTTTCGAATGATTTACACTTAACATCCAGGACCAATATTTGAGTCAATGTATCAATATCGTTTCAGATGGACTTTTATAAAAACATTCAGGAATATTACGAAATGTAGGGATCAGTTCCATTGATTGATCACATTATCGCATGTTCAGTATTATGAGAAATACTTTTGTACCGCCGGAATCGGCATTGGAATCGTAACCCTGAACATCAAAGATCGATCTACCATGTGATGTATACATTCCTATTTTTGTTTTTTTATTAGAATTTTGTCATAAACCCTCGATTTATGATGACCGTTCAGCATACATCTATGACCCCACTCGCCAATGATTTCCACTGTTTAACTTGGTAAAAATCGATAATATTTACAAGAAATGGAATGTGTTTGAAATCCGGGTCAATTTAACCCGCTAACACCTCATTTGTAACTTTTTCCTACAACCCTTCAGAAATTCCGAATATTTTGAATTCGATTGTGAAACGTTGCACCTCTTAAAAGAATAAAAATCAAGAACTTCCAAACTACTAGGTACTAAACTTAAATTGTTATCGCATTTTAAAAGTTTGTTATATATCATTTCGAACCCGAAACCTAAAGAAGGTTTATAGCGTTGCAATGTACGGACTATGAAATACGTCTTATCGGTCTGAGAGTCACCGTAGGAATTACTTTCTTGGAAATGTTAACGAGAAGAGCAGTATTTTAGTTTTTTTCATTTTACTTCAAAGCCAGAAGTACGAGCTATTGCAACAACATTGTGCTGTTTTGAAAATTTTTATAATTGTTATTGCAAAGTATATAAAAAATATAATTTGTGAAAAAATAATTAAATAAAACCAACTCATCTTATTAGATATAGAAAATCACATGATCCATTTAAGATAGACTTTTTACTTTTCCAATGTCATTGCTATAAATTATGAAAGTCTGACTCAACGGTCACCCTAAATTCATGAATCACGAAAGATCGTTCTAAAATACCAGGAAACTTTCCTGAAAATTCTACGTATCCACAATTAGTTATTTGGATCTACCCGATTACAGCTATGAGAGTTAGTTCATTGTTCAAGTGCATAATGAAAATTAAACGCTGATTCTGGATATTGTGAGGCATTTTTACTTAGCGAACAACATTACTCAAAAAATAATTGCGCAGCAATACATGATTCACCTCATGATTTTTACTAACTATTGTATGAAGAAGAATCACTGTGCGTTGCTACTGATTAATTGATTTGTTGTGAACACAAGTGGTTTGTTCCATTTTGAAATAGCATCAATCTAGCGCTAATATTGTGCCAAATTCTAAAGACGCTGAATCCCTCTGGATAAAGACTAGCCATCTCAATCTTATTCTTATTATATATCTGTAAGTGTCATTCCAATCGAGCACGAGACCTGTCAAAAGCCCTCAATCCAAAGAAAATAGCTTCGAATCCTTCTGGAATAAGCGCCGTTGACAGGTCTTGTGCTCGATTGGAATGACACTGACAGATAAATGGTAAACAAACGATTGCCGTGTCGAGTCTTTTTCCAGAGGGATTGTCTTTACCAAATACTGAAGAGGCCAAGTACAAACACAAATTCCTAGACTTACTAAGTTTTTTTGTAATCTGGTGTTACTATACTAAGTTTATACTTACTAGTTTGTTACTGGAAATTTCTGAAGGAAAAAGTACAGATATCATTGCGATTATAAAGATTCACATCCCTCCAGATAATTGAAAGGTACACAAGCGACAAAAATGACAATCAAACATATAATGAATATTATTTTTGCATTTAGTTCTTGGGTCGACATCGCCGCTTCGTACGCTACTTTGTGTAATACCCTTCAGCTATGCGAAATCGCAGGCATTGATACGGGAAAACTTTTAAATAGCCTCAATAAGAAGGCTTCCAGTGACGCATCATATTTAGTACGTGTTGGTTATATCAAAGTGACGGGTTCGTTCCTATTCAGTCAGGTCGCGTTGTCATTTTCGAATCATTTTCATACAATCATATTTTGAGCTATTTGGGTATACAAGATGCCGTTATGTTGAATTAATGTTACGTTAGATTCAGTTCCAACTCAGATTTCGTACGGTACATCTACAACACGGACGAACACAGCAAAGCTCAAACACGAACAACCACAAAGGCTATGAGATTAAAGGTTAATACTTCGTTTGCATTTGCGCTGCAACTTTTCCATACGATGCCAATCAACTATACCGGGCATGATGTTTCCACCAGCCCCCTGCTAGGCAGCCATTTTGTCCTAGCCAACATCTGCCTTTGTTAAAATCAAAACAACCCAATGCTATTGCACGGGCGACGTGGGCCTAGATGCAGCTAGGCCCATCATATGTTGACTACTGTCAAAGTCCGTATATCTCCATAGCGGATGACAGGAGTGACACCCTCCTGGTTTCCACCCGTTAAAGGTTCAACAGAAAGAACTTCCGCACTCAAACTTGGTCAATATATGGTCGAGCTCCATACCACAATTGATATTGGAACAGTTTCTTTCCAATCTACATGCAATAAAAAATACTAAAATACAGAATCCAGTCCAGTAGTAATTATCGTTCCGGTGTTACTCACATGTTGCTATGTTCAATAAGTATTTGCCTTTTCATGCAGGGTGAGATTACCGCACGACTGTCAGTGAAATTCAATAAAAAATTAATGCATAAAATTATGAACTTTTTCCGTAAGCGCGCAGCACCGATGAAATGGTGATGGTGATGCAGGTAGCGCGAGATATAACACGTTTCTGGGTGATGTTCTTTGAACTTACTGCCCACCGCCTTCAGGTACTTATAATCTACTTTTTTCCTGCTCACCTGGGCTGTTATCTCGACGTTAACTGGTGGACTGTTATCAATTGCTACGCCGCTCGGCGCCAGGCGTAAAATCGATTTCCTTCCGATGCAATTATTGGTATCATCAGATGTTTATTGGATTCGGCATCAGGGATTTCCAGGAAAACGCCTGTCACTCTTTCTTTTTTGTTTGGAACGGTGTACGAAACGAATGCAATTATCTGAGGGAACCTCCTGTCGGAATCTATGAAAACACGCTGCTTTGTTTAATTACATTGAGTCAGACTTCTTCCATCAACCGCCCTCAAACATTTTAAATATTATTGAAACTGAAGAAAAAGTCGTGCACACCTCTTCTACTATTTTTCCCTGTCAGGGAAAACATTGCAACATCGACCACAACTCATGTTATCTTTTATATTTTTCTTTGTACTTGTATTGGTATATGTATTTAATATTTCAACGGACATCTCATAATATTGTCTTATTGAAAACTTAATTCTAAATCACATCTCACAAAATCGTAATGACAAACCTTACGCAACAATTACTAATAGAAATCACAAAAAAAACAAAACGGAATCAGCAACATAACTTTAATAATAATACATTATCAACAATTTCAAATAAAATGTATGGTATTATGCCATCGGTATAATCAGCAACTATCAGGCGAGACAGAGGAAAATCAATTTGCGCGCTTGGCCACCCGGCCTATTATTGTGAAAATCACGAAAATCTCTGAATCGTACTCCACGTGGCGAGCAAGCCTATTTTCTGTTTTCAACTCGGAACAAGCCTTTTAACTTTCGCAGAATCGTTTACATTAACGCATTTGTTTACAAGAGATCAAACTTCCAGCTGAAGTAGTAAATGAAATGTTGTATCGAAAATTTCGTTGCAATGAAAAATGACATGAAGCATGAAACGTCAACGTACATATATTGTCAAAACAAACAAAAACACTTAAAATTTTTAAAAAAAAAAATTGTCCTTAAGATTCAGATTTTTTTTAAATAAATGCCTCAATGCAGGGCCGGCGGATAGCGTGGGTAGTATGGGTAGTACCACCCACTCGAAAATAACCGAGAGGGAAAATACCCACGAAAATTTGGGACAATTTAAAACCTGAAATTAACCCCATATTTGTCTTGCGCACAAAATGCATGCGTCTGAAATTTCCAGATGCACAATAATTTCATTTTTTTATTGAGATACTAATGTCTTTTGGATTACAATTTAAATTTTTTGAAAATATGGTATAATAATTAGGATTTGTTTAAAATTTAAACTTAGTTTTTAGCAATACTAAGGGGAATATATTTTAACACATCTACATCTTAAAACAAGAAATTCAGTTCTACATGTAGAGTAAAATATTAGTGCATTTTAATTCGGAATAATGGATGCAGTTAGAAATACTTTCAAAAAATAGATATACAATTTGTTTTTATTATTTGATTAACAATTGAAACAAGGAAAAACGCTATTAGGCTTATTATAAGGAAGGCAAAAGAGGAATTGATTTCAGCATCAGAGTAGAAGAGACCGTATCAGGGAAAGTGAAGAGAGTCCGGACAACAATATTAGGGAAAAGAAGAAATTAAATTTGCAGCTTTTTGGCAAACGTAAGAATACTACAGAACATCATGAACCGGATCGCCGACTGCCCTCCTTGGATCCGCTGGGAACTCTGTAGCTGATAGCACATCAAACAAATGAGAAAAGATAACTAAATTTAGCTATCTATCGTGTTTAAAATCTGTATATGAAAGACATATAGAGAGATCGAGAATAGCTAGCACATCTCGGACTGGAACGAGGCCGAAGGGATTCGTTTAACGGAGATCTGGCGCTAGGGCACTAGCCGCACGACCAGACAACATGTTTAATATTGCGATAATCGTCATCATAAGCGCAGAAACCGCTCTCCACTACACCGGAGATGCTCAATGCTCATCCAATGTATAATGACTGGACATGACCCGAGATATCATCTGAATGAAGTCACGAGCCTTATCAATCCCCTCAAACCAAAGTTTATTTGTGCCTTTGGGATTCCTAACCTTCCATTGTTCAACGAAATTTCGAGCGTCCTCTGACAAGAAGTACTGAAAAACTCGTTGAAGCTACGTGATCTTTCATGAATATCACCATCTAATGCCTAACTGTACACCTTTTCTCATTACCATTCTAATCTAAGTGTCCGCCTTTACCGTCATTACCCGGAATGGAGCAATGCAAAAAAAAACAAACTTAGGTAATCTGATATGATTTATCAGAAAAAGAACTAAGAAACTCCCATGTCTTCCCCAGAAAATGCAAGGAGTGCATTCCACGCTCCATCGAATGGAGAGCATAGAAGCGATGCATAGCTCGTCGCTGTTGTGCTATCTTATGACAAGCGCCATTTAGCACATTTCGAGAAAAACGATTTTTAAAGTTTGAGATTGAATATCTTGTAACTTATAAATGGTAAAACCAATTCAGAGAAGACAATTGATGCTTCTATCTATTCTGTATTAATCTCCCAAATATTACGAGGGTCGGTGAACTGCATTGCGAGTTTTTACTAAAAATGTAAACAAAAGTCGCACTCACACGTGTCATAGGTGTGTATTGATGACAAAATTTGTATGGCATGTCATAATCGTGCATGGAAAATTTTCCATAGAGAAAAAGCATAAATTTTGAAGGAAATGAGTCAGGGAATCTAGAAAAAATAGTAACTTTTGGTTGCAGTGTTGCCAAATATGCTATATTTTCAGTTTAAAACTTAAACTGTGTTTTTCTCGCAACTCGTGTATTTTTTTTTTTTGAAAATTTTTATGTCATTGTGTTCCTCAGACATTTTTACGTATAAAAACATCTAAAACTTCAATATAACTTGAGCAAATCTGAAGATATTGTGATTTGAAGCAAAAAACTAATAATTTCTCATCATGTTTTTTGCTATATCTTAGTAACCAAGTAGAAGTTCAAAATTCTGAAAAAGCCATTTTGTAGAGATTTTTCAGATAAGTAATGTGTCATATCTAACTCAGTTTACCCCAAAATGGCGTTTGTCATAAGATAGCACAACAGCGACCAGCTGTCATCATTAAACGAACGCTATAGTGATATGCGCACTACAATGCTTAGCGCGAGCATCTTTGCTGTAAGATAAATTTGTATGTTCAAAGAGCATTACGTTTAAATAAAGTATTATCATTTCATCGCGAAACATCAATTGTTTGAGTGTAGATCTATATGGAATGCTGTTGTCGCCGAAAAAGGATTCTTGGTTCCGTGCATTCGGGTTGAATAGAATACATAACGTAGGACCTAGCCACCAGATGAAACATTATTTCTCTCGTTAATCCTTCGACAAACCGGTGTCAACAACCGCGTTTTCAGCATTCATTAAGTTTTTTTTTATATCATACGTCTCCCATCCTTTGAACGGAACGGATCGTTATATTTCACAGTGGTGTTCGGTGTGTAAATTTTAGTGAGTCAAGGTCATCCTTTGTTCGTTCGTTAGCTGCCGTTCTGCTGGTGCCGGCAGTAAATCCAGTACATTGTTTTCGCTGGTGCGGAACAATCGACGTTGTTTGCAGATAAGTTTTGCTTTATTTTTTTTCCTCGTTTGCTTTCTTTCCTTTTCCCTACTTTTACTCTACCTTGTAATCAAATAATAAGACACATTCCCGTTTATATAACGCTCTGCCCTCGTGCTTAAATGGCCGAGGGCGAAATACCATCTGATGTAATCATGGAAGTCCCTGATCCCCCTAACACTCGCATTGCTCCCCGTATAAAGCAGTACCCAGAAGGTTCCTCTGGGCCATGGGTGGTATATTTTCGGACCGGAGAAAAACCGGTTAATATATTGAAACTTTCTCGAGATCTGACTGCTAATTACCCGGCCGTAACTCAGATAACATGTGTTCGGGCAAACAAGATACGTGTTCTAGTGAATGATCTCGGCCAGGCAAACGCGATTGCTTGCTGTGAGCGCTTTACGCGGGAATTTAAAGCGTACGTGCCTTGTGTGGCCTGTGAAATCGATGGGGTAGTGTCCGAACCGGGCCTGAAATGCGAAGAACTGTTGGAGCACGGGGTTGGCTGCTTTAAGGACCCCTCACTTGAACAGATTAAGATCTTGGAATGCAATAAGAAACGATGCGGCAAATGCGAAGGAGAGCATGAGGATGACTCTTGCGACAAAGAAACTGAAAAGTGTATTTGCTGCGGGGGCCCTTCACATGCTCTTAAATCATGTCCTGCGTACAAGCAGCGCGGGGATAAAATTAAGCGCTCCCTTAAGGAACGCTCAAGGCGTTCTTATGCAGAAATGCTAAAGAATGCTTCGCCATCTGTCCTGTCCGAAAATCCCTATGCTGGTTTGGCTAACGTTGAGCAAGAATCTGACGACCCACGAGAGGGAACATCTTTGGTTAACCCAGGGGAATCCAGGAAGAGGAGAAATCCAGCCTCCCCTACATTGCCTCGTAAGGGTGCCAAGGTGTCGTCCACTCAGAGTGCGCCATCTACAACCAATAAATCCAACGGAAGTGATGCACAAAAGCCGAAGCAATTTGCTCCAGGACTTGGAAATATTAATTCTAACAAGGAGTACCCACCACTTCCAGGGACATCCAAAACCCCAAGTGTCCCCTTTTTTCAAACAGATACTCAGTCCAGTAGCGGACTAATGAAATTTTCTGACATAGTGGACTTAATTTTCACAGCTTTCAATGTTACTGATCCTCTTAAAAGCCTTCTGATACGTTTTCTCCCTATAGTGCAAACATTTTTGAAGCAGTTGACTACTAAATGGCCCCTCCTTGCAGCGATCGTATCCTTCGATGGCTAAGTCATCGAACGAGGTCACCGATTCGATCACTGTTCTACAGTGGAACAGCAGAAGTATCCTCCCGAAAATCGATTCCTTTAAATTTTTACTAAATAGTTTAAAATGTGATGCTTTCGCATTATGTGAAACTTGGTTAACTTCCGATATAAATCTCAACTTCCACGACTTTAATATAATTCGTCTGGATCGAGAAAACCCCTATGGAGGAGTACTTTTGGGGATTAAAAAGTGCTATTCTTTCAACCGAATTAACCTCCCTTCGACACCAGGCATTGAAATTGTCGCTTGTCAAGTTTTAATCAAAGGTAAAGACCTTTGCATTGCTTCCATCTACATTCCTCCTAGAGCCTCGGTAGAGCACCGAACGCTTTGTAATATCACGGAATCCTTACCGGCACCGCGGCTAGTTCTGGGAGACTTTAACTCGCACGGTACGGTATGGGGCTGTCTTCATGATGATAATAGATCAACATTAATCCAAGATCTTTGCGATAATTTCAACATGACTATCTTAAACACGGGAGAAATGACGCGGATTCCTACACCACCAGCACGCGCAAGCGCGTTGGATTTGTCGCTTTGCTCGACATCGCTACAGTTAGATTGCATGTGGAAGGTGATCCCTGATCCCCACGGTAGCGATCATTTGCCTATCGTGATTTCAATTGCTAACGGTTCAAGACCATCGGAAACAATCAATGTCTCATATGACCTCACACGGAACATTGATTGGAAGAGTTACGCGACCGCGATATCCGTTAAAATCGAATCCACTCAAGAACTTCCTCCGGAGGAAGAGTACAGATTTTTGGCTGGCTTGATTCTCGACAGTGCGAATCAAGCTCAGACTAAACCAGTACCCAGCGCGAATACCCATGGACGGTCTCCCACCCTGTGGTGGGATAAAGAGTGCTCAGAGCTGTACGCGGAAAAGTCCACTGCATATAAGGCCTTCCGGGAAGACGGGTTACCCGCTAGCTATCAACAGTACGCGTCGTTAGAAAGGCGAATGAAGAGTCTAATGAAAGCCAAAAAACGCAGTTATTGGCGCCGGTTCGTCGACGGGTTAACGAGAGAAACAGCGATGAGCACTCTTTGGGGTACGGCTCGACGTATGCGTAACCGTAATAGTACCAACGAGAACGTGGAATATTCAAACCGTTGGATATTCGCTTTCGCCAAGAAGATCTGTCCGGACTCTGTCCCGGTACAGAAAACGTGCCGCGTCGCGTCTCCTCACGATACCGCGAACGAAACACCGTTTTCGATGGTGGAGTTCTCACTTGCTCTCTTATCGTGCAACAATAACGCCCCAGGGTTAGACAGAATCAAATTCAACTTGCTGAAGAATCTACCTGACACTGCAAAAAGGCGCTTGTTGAATTTATTTAACAAGTTTCTTGAGGGTAACATTGTCCCTTATGAATGGAGGCAAGTGAAGGTCATCGCCATCCAAAAACCAGGAAAACCAGCCTCCGACCACAACTCGTATCGGCCGATTGCAATGCTGTCCTGTATTCGGAAGTTGTTCGAGAAAATGATCTTGTTTCACCTCGACAATTGGGTTGAAGCAAATGGCTTACTGGCAGATACACAATTTGGCTTCCGCAAAGGCAAAGGGACGAACGATTGCCTTGCGTTGCTTTCTACAGAAATCCAAATGGCCTATGCTAACAAAGAGCAGATGGCATCAGTCTTCTTGGATATTAAGGGGGCTTTTGACTCAGTTTCTATCAACATTCTGTCAGAGAAGTTGCACCAGCATGGTCTTTCACCAATTTTAAATAACTTTTTGCTAAACCTGTTGTCTGAAAAGCACATGCACTTTTCGCATGGCGATTTAACAACATCGCGATTTAGCTACATGGGTCTTCCCCAGGGCTCATGTCTAAGTCCCCTGCTCTACAATTTTTACGTGAATGACATTGACGATTGTCTTGCCAATTCATGCACGCTAAGGCAACTTGCAGACGACGGGGTGGTCTCTGTTACAGGGCCCAAAGCTGCCGACTTGCAAGGACCATTACAAAATACCTTGGACAATTTGTCTGCTTGGGCTCTTCAGCTGGGTATTGAGTTCTCTACGGAGAAAACTGAGTTGGTTGTTTTTTCTAGGAAGCGTGAGCCGGCGCAACTCCAGCTCCTATTAATGGGTGCAACGATCAACCAGGTTTTCACATTTAAATATCTCGGGGTCTGGTTCGACTCTAAAGGTACCTGGGGATGTCACATTAGGTATCTGAAACAGAAATGCCAACAAAGGATCAATTTTCTCCGAACAATAACTGGAACATGGTGGGGTGCTCACTCAGGAGACCTGATCAGGTTGTACCAAACAACGATATTGTCGGTGATGGAGTACGGGTGTTTCTGTTTCCGCTCCGCTGCGAACATACACTTCATCAAACTGGAGAGAATCCAGTATCGTTGCTTGCGCATTGCCTTGGGTTGCATGCACTCGACCCATACGATGAGTCTCGAAGTGCTGGCGGGCGTTCTTCCGCTAAAAAATCGATTTTGGGAACTCTCATATCGATTGCTCATCCGATGCGACATTCTGAACCCGTTGGTGATTGAAAACTTCGAGAGGCTCGTCGAGCTTAATTCTCAAACCCGTTTTATGTCCTTGTACTTCGACTACATGGCACAGAGCATCAATCCTTCTTCGTACAATCCCAACCGTGTCCGTTTCCTAGATACTTCTGATTCTACTGTATTCTTCGACACATCCATGAAGGAAGAGATTCGTGGAATCCCGGACCATATACGCCCGCAGGTGATCCCCAATATATTTTATAATAAATTCCGAGAAGTCGACTGTGACAAAATGTTCTACACTGACGGATCAAATCTCGATGGGTCCACTGGCTTCGGTATCTTCAACAATACTATCACCGCTTCATTCAAGCTCAATGATCCCGCTTCAGTTTACGTCGCAGAGTTAGCTGCAATTCAGTACACCCTTGGGATCATCGACACTCTGCCCACAGATCACTACTTCATCGTTTCGGACAGCCTCAGCTCTATCGAGGCTCTTCGTGCGGTGAAGCCTAAAAAGCAATTACCGTATTTTCTGGGGAAGATACAGGAGTCCTTGTGTACGTTATCTGAAAAATCTTATCAGATTACCTTTGTTTGGGTCCCCTCTCATTGTTCTATCCCGGGCAATGAAAAGGCCGACTCATTAGCAAAGGTGGGTGCATTAAATGGTGACATATACGAAAGACCAATCTGCTTCAACGAATTTTTTAGTATTTGTCGTCAGAGGACGCTCAACAGTTGGCAAACCTCGTGGAGCAATGGGGAACTTGGACGATGGCTACATTCGATTATCCCAAAGGTATCAACGAAGCCTTGGTTCGGGGGGATGGATGTGGGTCGGGATTTTATTCGTGTAATGTCCCGACTTATGTCCAATCACTACACCATGGATGCGCATTTGCGGCGTATTGGGCTTGCGGAGAGTAGTCTGTGCGCTTGTGACGAGGGCTATCACGACATCGAACACGTTGTCTGGATGTGCGCCGGGTATTGTGACGCCAGGTCTCAGTTAAAGGAATCCCTTCGGGCCCGAGGTAGACCACCCTATGTACCAGTCCGAGATATGCTGGCAACTCGTGATTTCCCCTATATGTCCCTTATTTATACCTTCATAAAAACGATAAATATCCCAATTTAGCCCCTCTCTTTTATTTCTCGTTTTTAGAATTTCCTCCTGCCTTGTGGAACCGATCAGCTCCAGAGTGCCACTATGTAACCGCCATCGCCCTTACCACTACGCCTGCATAGAAGGAAACTGAAGCGAGAGCGACTCGAGGTCCGATGACTTTTGAAGGATTCCCCGCGGGTCCGAAGAATACCATCCGCCAATCCGGTACTCGACGACTTACTATACTGAGGCGCAAATTTGTTTCGCTGATCTCCCTCCCCCCCCCCCCCCCCCCCCGCCGTTCGAGCGAAAGTTGCAAGTTTTGCTCTTCTTTTCCTGTCTCTCCCCTGTCCTTGATACAACTGCTGCTACACTGATGCGGAAATAAGCCACCCTTTGAATATCTTGACCAAGCATAAGTTTTAGTTAAAAAATTCAAATTAGTATTCTGTATTCCTAGTTTTAAGATAGCTATAATTTTTACTCTTTATTGAAACTCTTGTCCTCCATCTTGTAAATAGAATTGAATCCCTAGTTTTAAGATTTCTGTGAAATTTCTCATAAATATTTGTTCCCCCTTTTGTGTACTAAACTATATTGTTAGTTTTAAGATAACCGTAAAATATTTCGTAAAATACTATTACTCCCCCTCTTGTATATCAAAGTGAATCCCTTGTTTTAAATTTTTTCATAAAAAAATCTTTTGGCCCTCTCTTGTATATTGAATCTTATTTCTAGTCTTAAGATAGCTGTAAACTTTCTTTGCCTTTGTAAAAAAAAAAAATATTTCAACATTGTAACCTCCTAGTTTTAAGATATCCAAAATGTAAAAACAAAAGCATTTGGCACCGCCAAGCTAACGCATTTGTGCCTATCAAATAAAGGAAATGAATAAAAAAAAAAAAGTTTTTTTATTGACGTTGCTAATGTTGCGTACCTTCAGAAAAAATCAGGCGTTCTGACATTCAAAAAGTACTTATAGGAGCCTTTCACCTTTTAGCGCGAAGTGAGAGACCGTCCACTGCTGTTTGCGCCGGATCACGTTTCATCTGATATTTAATCGCAGTGTCGATAATCAAGCCAGTTGAAACCTTGTATGCTTCCACCGGAGAAATTTCTGAAAAAAGTGCTTGGCCGCGGTGGTGGAGTAGTCATGATCATATTGAAGTTGTCGCGAACATCATGCAGTATACCGTGGATAGATCGGTTATCAGCGTGAAGACAACCCTATGGCATACCGTGGGAGTTGAAGTGTATAGCGGTACAATGTCTGCCTTTGATTCGGATTTGACAACCGACAACTTCAATATCTGGTACCGAGGATTAACTCTGCCCTTGCGAATAACGGTAAAATTTTGGAAGATCTACGTCGAAAGTTAACTGAATGCTTCGTGTTAAATCTAGGAAAATCATGGGAATGAAATATAGACACTTGGGGTTTTTGATGTCCCATGAAAAAATTCCTGTTAGTTTCTAAGATTTCCAAGCCACTCACTTCGTAATTAGCACCCATCAAAGGACACTCTCAGGCCTTTAAGAGGCAGCTTAGAAGAGGAAATGATTTCCCTTTATCGAAAATTTATAGGCACATTGGGCACATTGGAACATGTTCCCTCAATGGGATTGTCAGACTCTCGCTCTTTGGTGGACAAGGGAGCGTAGAAATTAGTCGTGGTTTCTACGTTTCTACATTGGGTTCTGGAAGGAGCCAACCCCATATTTCGTAATTAAGACCACTCCGAGAGACTACACCATCTCTACTTCCCAGGCGGGTACGTAGACAAAATACTTCTTCGTACACGTTTGAGTGTTGTTTAGTTAGTTTACGCGATATATCGATGATGTTAAATGGGTTATATTCGGTCCTGAAGTAAACCTTCCAGGGGCCTGTTGTATAAATTGAATATAATTTATATCGAAAAGAAGAGTTATCGGCATTATTTTTTTTTGTTCTTTTTTTAATAGCCCGCCTCTTACCCCCACACCAAAAGGCTCACAAACGGAGCCCCCTGGTAGCGGACACATCAGTTCTCAGCGTACAAAAAAAGGTCAGCACAACAAAACAAACGAATCGCGGAAACGCCGAGAACAAAAAAAAAACAATGCGAGACCGACAAAACACAAAATTTGACAAGAAGCTACGGCGAGTACCCACCGGAAAAAAATCCCTTTAAGGGTCCCATCGTAGCTTTGCAGGAAGCTTATAATAATTTAAATGTATTTATTACTTATTGCTAGAAAAAGATTCATTTATCAATTGTTTTTATTAAAAAAATGTTAACCAATTATAACTAAAGGAATAAGCTCAATTGGTGGTGAACGAAGTTTAAATTAAAAATTCTCCTATTTTATTTTTTAAAATTAGTTTCAATTTTGCTTGGAAACGAGTGCGACATGTTATTTGCTTTAAATCAGTAGGAAGCTGGTTGAATAACTTAGGTCCGATGAAAGAAATGCGTCTTTGACCATGGTTCGTGGATACTCTGGAGTATAATAAATGATTGGCTTGTCTAGTGCTGTGAGCTCGAATGCCTGTTGTAAATTCTAGATTATTATGAGCAATAGTATTATGCAAAGCATTGTGGATGTATATTATTGTTTGGTAGTTAGTCAACCCAAGCAAAGGTAAAATGTTATGGGCATTATTATTGTATAACAAAATAGTAGGGTACATAAATGGTTTTTTATAAATAATTTTAAGACATCTGTTTTGAAGCGTTTGTAGCTTTTTCAGATTCGAAATACTGGCACGGCCCCACACAGATACAAGGTAGTTCAGCAATGAGTGGATGTGCGCATAATAAAATTTTAGAAGTACATGCTGGGGAACAAAAGAGCATACTTTACGCATAGCCCCACATAACGATGCAACTTTTCTCTCAATAGCTGTTATATGCTCAATCCAGGAGAGTGTGGGGTCTAAGTGAAGTCCTAAATATTTGAAGCGGTTAGATTCCTGAATTACAGACTGTCCCATTCTTGGGTCTGGATGCACGCCTATAGCTCTTCTAGATGAACGAAACAGCATATATTTAGTTTTTGATAGGTTCAAGGAAAGAAGGTTTTAGTTGAAATACGTCGTTAGTGTTTTTAAATCAGATTCAATGTCGCGTACAATATCCAGGCAGTTATTGTTCGGGTAGAACAACGCTGTGTGAACCCATACTGGTAGTTGTAAATTATGTTGTGTTTGTTCAAAAACTCGAGTAGTCGAGTGATGAGCAATTTCTCAAGAATTTTATTGAAAACGCACAATGTTGAAATTGGTCTATAGTTGCAGGGTTGGTTTGGATCACCAGCTTTGAAAATTGGAATTACTCGGGCTATTTTTAAACAGTCTGGGTACACACCTAGAAAAAAATAGTGTAAATTTACGTCTCCTAACCCTGACATATACGAGCATCAAAAATGACTTAGTTTTACGGTTGATTTTAATTTTACATGACGTTGAATTTCGTGAATCATGTAATTTTACTCCTCATACAGCGTTTGTTCGGAGTGGTGGGAAGTGTAATTTTATGTCATTGCGCATGTAAAGTATATGTTTCATGTAAAATTAAACGGAACACGGTAATGTTTCGTCATTTCGTAAATTACGGTTTGTTGAATTGTCATGTTTGCAATTACGTCAACGATAAAATTCAGATTTTTTTGGTGTGTACCTACCGGTTTGAATTATTAAATTAAAGGCTTTGGTTAGGATGTTCGCAAAAGTGGTACAGTTACTCTTAAGAACACTAGCGGGGATCTTATCAGGACCACAGCTGTTATTTAATCAAAAGGATCACTTCGTTTATGGTTGCAGGGCGCAAGAAGATTGTTTCTTGGACGTGTTGTATATTTGTAATAGGAATTAAGTTGGGACTCGTGGGAATATTGTCAGCCAAATTTTTGCCAATACTAGAGAAATATTCGTTGAAAACATTACATACTTCTTTAGTCTCAGTGACTCTGATATCATTGCAAATTAGGCTGATGGGAACATCCGACTTTGAACGACCAAAAATGGTATTAATATTTTTCCAAAGTTTTGAATGAGTTGTGTTGGATAGAAGGTTTTCAAAGTACGCCTTTTTGCACCGCTTTTTCAGTAGATTAACTTTTTTAGTTATGTGTTGCAGAAGAGCTTTGAGGTTTTCATCATTGCACAGTGGTCCAGATCGCTAATTTAGGAGGAATTTTTACTTTCTGACAAACCTGTATAATTTAGCCGTATCATGTCTTAGGATGAATTTGTGTACTTTAGAAGATGCTTCTTTTTATTGGAATAGTTATTAGGGTGGTTCTAATTTATCTAAAATACGAAAATAAACTTTTTACTGATGAAAGATAGAGCTCCACAGTCTTCCACAAAGTTGTAAAGTAACTTATTTTGAATAAATTTGTTGAACATATTAAAGCTCTATCTCTTTTAGTTTTTGTTATACAAGAAATTTAAAAAAAAGATTAGGGTGTTCCTGAAAAAAACGTTTTTTTAGTATAACTTTCGTATCTTTTACTTTTTGTTAACACAACCTTTGAACAGCTTATTGAAAACTTCAAGCCGAGTATTTTTCTCCAAGACACCGAAGGTCTAACTTTTTTCTTTAAAAAGTTATGGACACTTTTCGTTAAAAAATAGCCTATTTCAAGGCTCAATATCGCTGATGCGGGCACCTAAAATTGAATTCTGTTTCCACCACATGAAAGACCATACTTATTAGTATATTTGAGCAAAAATTGGCGAATACGATATTTTTTTAAAATTTGCAATTTAGATTTAAAGTTTGTAGTTTTGCAGGTTAAACGCATTAAAGCATTTACACACATATCGTTGTATTATGAAAAAAGCCACTTTCAAATATCATTCTCTCATCGCAGCAAGCTTTGCATAAGTGAAACGACTGTCAAAAAAGGTTTCTGATTTTATTCGTTTTAAATAAAACTAGTAAATATGGATATTAGTCGAAGAGAGTTGGCGAATTTGCTTATTGCTGGTAAAAAGACAGATGAACTGCTTAAGTTCATTACAAGTAGTAATCCAAATGTAAAATTGAGACTTGTTAGTGCTCGGAAGAAAATAAAAATCTTCATGTTGGAATTTAGAAGGTTGTGGATTCGGAGTAAGCGCACGCAAATTCGGTTTGAGCTGGAAAATTTTGTGTGGCTTGAAGGAAAGCTAAGATTCGAAGTCGAAGGTAAAGGTAAAGGCCGAAAGAGGAAACCATTTTCCGAAATATGTCGCAGAGCCAAAATAAAAAGATTAGGAAAGTTGCGCGATAAGTATTCCACGGAAGAACTTGGTTTAGCGTCAGCCGTCAACGCTAATTCTACTGGTTTCCGTTTAGTTGGCAGACAAATCGAACGATTGTCGAAAAGTCCCGTCAGATCTACCGTAGAGAATTTAGGATCTATGGCTGTCCCGATTGCAGAAGCGTTTACTGCGGAGGAGGCACTTAGATTTATTTGTGAAAATGATTTTTCTAAGGCGCAGTACCAAAACATACGCAGCTCAGTTATGCAGAAGGGTTTGGACATTTATCCCGCGTATAATAAAATAGTAGAAGAAAAGAAACTATGCTATCCGATCGGTATGTACTATTCTCAAAGATTCGTCCCTGAATCAACAATTTTTTTCAGGAATTTCTGTTCAGCCTTCTTGTGCGTATGTTCCCCTTCAAGCTCTTGTTAACCATACCGTGGAACGACTCATCTCGTTTCTGAATATTGGAGTTTTACCACTGCATCCTGAGGATAATACGTTTGTTATCTTTAAGTGGGGCTGCGATGGAAGCAGCAACCATTCCCGGTAGGCAGCATTATTTTTCTTCTAAACTTTGACTGACAGTCTCTTTTCCACTTGAACATAGATACAAGCAAATGTGCGTTGACGAAGATGAAAATGGAGAACTATTCGAGTATAACGATTCGCATATATTTGCTCTATCTATAGTACCTTTACGTGTAGTTAGTCGCCGGAAAGATGAGTCAAGAGATTGCATTCTTTGGAATAATGATTTTCCATCTTCAGTATTCCTGTGCCGACCAGTAAAATTAATTTTCAAGAAGGAAAATCCTGAACTAACAAAGGATGAAGTTGCCGCGATGAACAAGCAAATCGATGAATTAGTCCCGACTATAGTAAATGTTAATATGCGCAAGATTCCGATTAGTTCAAGCTTCATATTTTCCATGGTTGATACGAAGGTAGTGAATGACGTAACAGGCACACCGTCTCAAGCGTGTTATATATGCAAACGCTCCGGAAAGCGATTGAATGATCCTTTACTGGAAGCCAGCGATCCACCGGATAGTTTATATGTTTTTTCACCTTTACATGCATTAATACGAGCAATGGAGTTACTATTGAATATTGCTTACCGTTTAGCTCTAGCAAAACCGCGTTGGCGCGTAGGCAAAAATACCAGCGAGCTTAAGGAACGACAAATAAAAATTCGACAAGCGTTACGTGACCGTTTAGGTCTTCGTATTAGCGAACCTTTGCCAGGTGGCGGAAATTCTAACGATGGTAACACAGCTCGAAAATTTTTCAGAAACCGAGATGTCGTTGCAGAAGAAACCGGGTTGGACGAAATGTTGCTAGAACGTATGTATGTGCTATTAACAATCATCAACAGCAAATTGGGAATTAACGCGGATGCTTACCGGAGTTACGCCGAAGATACACGATTGCTTTATGTACGCCTGTATGGTTGGTACGCTCTCTCACCAACCGTGCATAAACTCCTGGTCCATGGAGGAAGCATTATTCAACATAACATGCTGCCAGTAGGTATGTGCAGTGAAGAAGTTCAAGAAACCAGGAATAAAAGTATTCGCAGATTCCGAGAATTCCACGCACGCAAATTCGATCGACTCGTCAATCTTGATGACGTTTTCAAGAGACTTCTTGTTTCATCAGATCCTATAATTTCTCTTAAATGTAAACGTCGAATTCAACGAGCACCGCTGGATATACCTGAAAATGCAATGCATCTACTTTTGAATTAATTGGCATTGAATAAATTCTCCTTATATAAATCATAAATTATTGTCATAGCCAAATTATTTTTAATGAACACATTCTGTATTGTTGATATGTAAGCAAAACAGAAAAGGAAATACAAAGGCTTTAGGCAATTTCTTTTATGTCGCTATGCGATAAAATTTAAAACTTTGGTTAGTAAATTTAAAATTACATGCTTAAAAAAAATAATATTTTCCAATTTTTGCTCAAATATGCTTAAAAGTATGTTCTTTTCTATGGTTCAATCCGAACTTACTTTTATTTGCCCCAATCAGAGATAATGACATTTGAAAAAGGGCTATTTATGAGCGAAAAGTTTCCATAACTTTTGAAAGTATAAAGTTAGACTTTCAGAGTTATGAAAAAAACGTGGATTGAAGTTTTCTAAAAGCTGTTCAAAGGTTGTTTTAACAAAATATAAAATTTCTTTCGAACATTAACAAGTCTCAATTTTACATTTGGATTACTACTTGTAATGAACTTAAGCAGTTCATCTGTCTTTTTACCAGCAATAAGCAAATTCGCCAACTCTCTTCGACTAATATCCATATTTACTAGTTTTATTTAAAACGAATAAAATCAGAAACCTTTTTTGACAGTCGTTTCACTTATGCAAAGCTTGCTGCGATGAGAGAATGATATTTGAAAGTGGCTTTTTTCATAATACAACGATATGTGTGTAAATGCTTTAATGCGTTGAACCTGCAAAACTACAAACTTTAAATCTAAATTGCAAATTTTAAAAAAATATCGTATTCGCCAATTTTTGCTCAAATATACTAATAAGTATGGTCTTTCATGTGGCGGAAACAGAATTCAATTTTAGGTGCCCGCATCAGCGATATTGAGCCTTGAAATAGGCTATTTTTTTAACGAAAAGTGTCCATAACTTTTTAAAGAAAAAAGTTAGACCTTCGGTGTCTTGGAGAAAAATACTCGGCTTGAAGTTTTCAATAAGCTGTTCAAAGGTTGTGTTAACAAAAAGTAAAAGATACGAAAGTTATACTAAAAAAACGTTTTTTTCAGGAACACCCTAATCTTTTTTTTAAATTTCTTGTATAACAAAAACTAAAAGAGATAGAGCTTTAATATGTTCAACAAATTTATTCAAAATAAGTTACTTTACAACTTTGTGGAAGACTGTGGAGCTCTATCTTTCATCAGTAAAAAGTTTATTTTCGTATTTTAGATAAATTAGAACCACCCTAATAACTATTCCAATAAAAAGAAGCATCTTCTAAAGTACACAAATTCATCCTAAGACATGATACGGCTAAATTATACAGGTTTGTCAGAAAGTAAAAATTCCTCCTAAATTAGCGATCTGGACCACTGTGCATTGGGGTTATTTTTTACTCGTTTCAGATGATGTTTTTGTCATCGGATGAATATTCAAATCGACCTCGATTGAGCCAGAGAAGTTGTCTCTTGTCGGAGATACCTTCCCATTAGTCAACACTATCATGCAGCTTTCAGTACCCGCGCAAAGAAGGTTTTATCAGTGGAAACAGAAAATTAGTGCCACGAAATTTAAAAGAATAGAGTAATTGGTACTTATCTGTGGAAAATTTGTAGTACAGTAATCAACAAACACATTATAGCTAATGCGTCGGTCACACATCCCGTTAACAAAGGGTGTTGCCAAATATCCTGGTATTATAAAGAAATTTTCACTTTCACTAACATACACCATGTCTGACCTTTCGTCACTACGAGTAGAAATCACTCCGAATCTTACTACCCACTCAGGAAAAAAGTGTTTCGCCGGCCCTGCCTCAAGGAGTCTTTTGGTCGTAACCATCGAATTTTTCTAACAACCCAATATACAATGTTCATTGTTTTAAAAAATTTAAACATTTTTGTACCAATCCAATTTTCAATTCAATTGTGGCATCAGAACAAAACCGAAAATTACCCGATGTTCGGGGTTCCAACTATACCACCGTGAAGGAATTTCAGAGAAAAATTGACCGGAACTTCACAGCTTAAAACCAAAGAGTATATGGAATTTCTGAAAAAATCTACCTTCGTACTTTAAAATTTTTTCCCACCCATCAAATTTTCCTAAAAACTTGTACATCAAAATAAAACCAACCATAACTTTAAGTTTAGAGTTCTAACTAAACCGTGATGAAACAATTTTTGAACAAAATTGTAACGGAGCTTTGCAGTTTATAACCAAAATTTGTATGAAATTGAAAAAAAAGAAAGATCTTTCTGGAGACATTAAACATTTTTGTACCCATCGAATTTTCTTAACATCTTGTCTATCACAACAAAACCAAAAATAACCCAAAATTAGGGGTTCCATCTAAATTGTGATAAAGAATTTTTGGAAAAAAAATTGAGCGAAACTTCACACTATAAAAACAAAGTTTGCATACAATTTATCAAAACGACGTTCTTCCTGGGGACTTTAAACATTCTCTTAAAACTTGCGCATCAGGACAAAACCAAAAATTACCAGATACTTTGGGATTCAAACTAAATCGTTAAAAACCAAAATTTGCATGATTTTTTTGAAAAAAGAACGTTCTTCTGGGGAATCAGGAATCAGTAGCGACTGGCTCAAATGGCACGTTCCCCATGTAGATCGGACAGTTGTGCCTTGCCATGATTTGTCTTTTCGTCATTTCCCTGTTGGGCAGGATTGGGGAAGCGGTAAGGTTAGGGATAAGGAAAAGAACGACACAGAGAACATAAAAATACGGAAAAATTCTTCACTCCCAAGGGAATAAAGATACTTCTCAATGAGCGGATATATCAACACCCTCGAGGGGATATTGAGATAACAGAACGACACCACCCCCGAAGAGATACTGTCATTCAAATTCGGCTTAAACCGATTTAGGTTTATAAACTTTCGCCGTGACTTTTTGGAGGCCAAACTTAAGTTTGTAACCCAACGCCACAGAGAATATAAACAATACGGAAGTATGTTTCATTCCCAAGGGAATAAAAGACACCTCGATTTGCAGATATATCAACACCCCCGGGAGGATATTGAGATGACAGAACGACAACGCTTCCGAAGAGATATTGTCATATTTAAATTCGGCTTAAATCGGTGTAGGTTTATGAACGGTCGTCGCGACATTTGAAATCCATAGTTCAGTTTATAACCCTTTTTCGCTAGAAAATCCAGAGATCGATACTGCAAAAATACTGCTGTATTTTCTCAGTAAGCGACTTGGTTGTCAGAAATTCCCAGCAAACTGCCCACGAACCAGGATTATAGAACTCTAGCCTCATCAAAACATCAGTATTCTTCAAACATTCCTTAGGATTCCACGGACGAAATTTAAACACTGAAAACCATTCGATGAAGAAAATAACAAAACAAATTCTTGTATTCCTAATTAGTTGATTTCAACAGAAAAATGAAAAACGTAACTAAATTTTCTCTTAATTTTGCGAGATTCTCAAATATGAGTTATTGAAAATTATTATTGATTTTGATTCAAGACGCACATCATACGAAATGACAGCAAAGTAGCCAAGATGCACCGTTATGCAGGTAGGTAGTTGTCTCAGCTTAGAAAGCTTGATTTAGCCTGGACGCAATTACCTGAACCAGTACACAAAAAAAAATTCAACTGACCTCATTTTAGTTTTACCTAATTTTTTGACATTTTTTTTCAATACATGTATATGTATATGAAAGTTGAAAGAATTGTCGAAAATTGTCAAAATCATTCCATTTCGGATTTAGTCGATTATTATATAGTAAAATTTCAATTATTAACAAATGTGATATGCAATATGATATTTATTTTTCATCTTTTGAGATTCCAAACTAGATGTATATTAAGTATGAAGTTTGTTTTTGTGGTGCTGGCTGACTAAATAGAAAAGAAATAAAAATTATACCTTTAATCAAAAATTGAAATCATCAATCAATTACCAACAATCCTCGAATACCTTTGGTTATTTAGTCTCATTTAAGAGTGCAGTTTACAAAAAGATAACATTATGAAAAATATAACTCATAATATAGAGTTATGTTTCTCATAATTTACGTGTGAATTACTGGCATACGGAGTAGTTCAACAATTTCATTCCATGCCTTCATCCGTCGGTCGGTGAAACAAAACGTTTGAAATATCATATGTTGTATTTTACGATGAAGCAGTTTAATTCAACAATGAGATTAATTGAATTCCAGTCGTTTGTGTCTTGGCTGAAAAGTTAGTGTAACGGCATATGCAATTGTGTCTGGACTAAAACAAGTGTTATAAGCTGAGACAAGCGTTTGAAGCTTTAGCTCAGGTCGGCTTTTTAAGTTTTGTGCTAGGCTGAATCGTTCGTGTACAGACTGAAACTGACAGCATCAAACCAACAGCGTTGGATTATTGTTTTCAACAAAAATTTAGTTCGCCCAAATATTAACTAGACGAAACCAAAAACTCAACTATTATTTAATTGAAATTGTGATGAATCGGTTTTCCGTGTGGGGATGAATGAATTAGGAGGGATTGAAAGGAGACACCCGTGAAGATCTTTTAACAGATTATCCTTCAGCATAATCGATAGATGACCTTTCTCCAACCTTGCTTGCACTCGATAAGTATTGCGAATCGAAGATTCTATACAATGAACCGAAGCATTGTTGAAGAGAGCACCTCTGCGATTGTGCTTCTTTTATTTGATTTTGATCAATTTGTTTTTGTCAAGGATTTAAGAAGTTAAGGAACACGTTTTCCCAACTACCAGTATTCACACCTGATGCTGTGGGAAGTGACTCAATTTTCGATTCCCCAAAAATCTAAAAAGGATCAACACGCATCAACGGTTTCATCAAAACGAGTGGTAATTTACAATCCAGCAAAGTCCACACAATTGAATCAATTTTTTTCTACAACATATTCAAAATTGAATTATCACATAGTAGAACCGCAAGAGGTTGCTACATCTAGGCATTCGAATGATCAAAGACGATGTACTTATGATTCGTTAACGACGGTTCAAGCTCGTTGGGTACGAACCAGTTTGCCAACTCATGCGTAATACTGTCAGAGCAGAGAGTTACATCTAACACCTCTTCTCTGCAGATCGTGCAAATATTGGGTGATTTACTACATTAAGTATATGAAAATTTCTGCTGCTTAAACAGTCCATCAATTCGGTGGCTCTCAAATTGATATCTGAGCTGCCTCAAATTATGTGGTTGGTATTTGCATCACCGCCGATTATGAGTGGAAACCCATTTCCGCCACAGTATGATACAACCCTTTGGAAATCATTAGAAGGTGATGATTCATTATGCGGCGAATATGCCGAACAATAAACGTATTTCCTTTTTTGTTATCAATAGCCACATTGACTGTGACAGCACTACTACCACGAGATTGAGGTCGGATAAAAGATATGCGTCGATAGCACTATTCACAAATTTACATGCACGAGGCATTCAGCGTGGATTTGTCATGCCATTTTGTTCTAAGCTACGAAGACGGTGTTAAGTAGCTTTCCAACAAAGAAGTTTCCTTCATGGAAATATGGTTCTTGAACCTATGAAGCGGAATAGATTGATAGTTGCTGTACGTCTATGCTGAAGATTAATTTGGGTTACTCGAACCATGGTCGATCAGAGCATTGCACATTTCACCACCGATACTTATTGTACAGCTACTAGAAGATACCAAACACATTGGCTTATAATCGTCTATAACGAACCCCAAAGTGGGCATTAGTGACATGACCATCATTTGAATCTAACGTCTGCGAAGAAACAAACGTCCACTGTGTAAGAGATTCGCTTAACATAGCAAGGACAATTCCCACAACACTCCGTACGCGACTGGCATATTTTAATCATGCCAACCATTCAGTTCTCGGCATGGAGAAACACTTCAACTCGAGGACTCCTGTTTTCAGTCGGCTCTTGCGACATGAGATCTGTAACCCAGTGGACCAATTCTTGGCTGAGATACTTCAACCCGCCGGATACCACACGGCCTCTTGGCTGGTTTAGTCAGGAGAAAGATAATGGATTGTTATCAGCCTCCTAGTCGACCACAGTCACATCTGTTGGTAGTCGCCTCTTACGACATGGGAACAGAAACCAGTGGGTCAATTCTCGGCTGAAATACTTCAAAAGATTTCAGACCGCTGGATACCACACGGCAAGCTCTGCCTTAAGAGGGTTTGGACATGCTTCGTCGCCCTTTTGCCCGGAGTGTGTCAACGGGCAAAAGACACCGAAACACGTGGTCTTCGAATGCCCAAGGTTCGAAAAAGTTCGAAAGGGTATCCCTGATGCGATAGTTTACAATATCGTCGAAGAGATGTGCCGCGACGTGCATATCTGGGATGCTATCAACAGACGAAGGGAACAACAATGTAGCACCGTCAGCTAGAAATCCACCGTGAAACTATAAATCGGGTTTCGGGGGAAATTCCGCTGCCGAGGAACTCTCCGTCGGTTTAGAATAGGCCCACCGCAGGGGACCACTTGAGCAGTGTGCGACGTCATACCGGGTTCGGGTCGTAGCGGCGCCAGTGAACCGGACGTCAGACTTGACCGGAATCGCCGGACCAATCTCGACACCCTACCGGGTGGCTTGTGAGTAGGCTAAATCGATCGGCGGGGATTAGAGCGAGTCGATCGCGTCGAGTAGCTAGCAATAGGTCGTTAAGGCGCCAGTGAATCGGAAGCCACCCTCCATCCGGAATCGCTGAACATACCTCGGCACCTACTGACTTGCCCGTTGAGTAGGCTAGGTCCACCGCCGTGGAATAGTTCGAGTAAATCGAGAAGAAGGGCTTACGAAAACAAGCATCCTGTGAGTTCACCGGGGACTATCCTAGTAGATAGAGATAAGGCTGGGAGCTGAATGATTCATGATAACAAGAGCAAAATGGGTCAGAAAATCAGCAGCTAAACGGCTCACTGAGACGAGAATAAAATGGCGACCTAATAGTTGGAAACGAAAAGCAAGTGGAGACCCAAAGGGCGAGCCATTTCATGGAGTGTTGATCCGGGATACCTACGGAAAACTCGTGAGCAAAAGAATGAGGTGCGAAAAACTATAACGATAAACCCTCCCCCCCCAACGAAGTAATACCTTGACGTAGTTCCATGGGAAAGAAGGGCTGAGTCAGCATATGAGAGTCGGCCCTGCGAGTCTTGCAAAATCGACATTTGTTATTATGTTTTAATTGCCGCAAGGTTCTACTGTATTGATTTTGTTGGCTATTTTCGGCAAATTTGAGACTAAGAGAAACGAAAGCAATGAAATTGAAAGACGGATAGGTATTCTAGAGCGAATCAGTTATAAACTTAGAACGGAAAACTAGAACTAGGCAGGCTCATATGGGCATGATCGAAAGGAAATGTGAAGAATTCTTTGCCTTATGCAGAGTAGGAGTTGGGCGTTGCACCCAAGTCTACCGCATGGTCTATGGTAGGACATAACTCATCATCATGTTTTACCGCCGACACCGGCAAAAAATTCTTCACAAATCCTCGCCTAGAACGACCATGCGATCATTCTTCTCCTTTTCTGCTAGCAATAGCCAACAAAATCGATACAGTAGAACCTTGCGGCAATTAAAACATAGTAACATATAAACTAGTTGGTAAAAAAGTAGATAAAAAATCGATTTCTGCTAGCTGAGCTGTGTCATTAATTGCTATCAGCCATCCGTGTGTGCGGAACGAAAAAATCAATAAGTAGTTCAATCACAATAGGATCGGTGCGACACCGATAGCTTGGTGTCGATTGAATGCATACGTCACGGCTTGATGCTAGCAAAAAGGGAGAAGAATGATCGCATGGTCGTTCTAGGCGAGGATTTGTGAAGAATTTTTTGCCGGCGTCGGCGGTAAAACATGATGATGAGTTATGTCCTACCATAGACCATGCGGTAGACTTGGGTGCAACGCCCAACTCCTACTCTGCATAAGGCAAAGAATTCTCCACATTTCCTTTCGATCATGCCCATATGAGCCTGCCTAGTTCTAGTTTTCCGTTCTAAGTTTATAACTGATTCGCTCTAGAATACCTATCCGTCTTTCAATTTCATTGCTTTCGTTTCTCTTAGTCTCAAATTTGCCGAAAATAGCCAACAAAATCGATACAGCAAAATCGACATTTTCATAGCACAGTAATTATGATCACAGTAATTGGATAGATTTCCATTATAAGCATGGTTTACAAAAATCATGTTCAAAAATTTCTTTTGAATAAAACATTTCCTATCAAACTTTTACAGTAGACCCAGACCTGCTGGTGATGATGGTGGTGGTGGTGGTGGTGGTGGAAGTGGCGGGCCAGAGCTCTGATACACCCAACGGCGAATTTCCTGTGCGACACGTTCCTTGGCAAGTCTGAGAGCGTACGAATCATCTTCCGAAATCGACGCTAAATCTTCACCGTGAGTAGCGTTCCAAATAACTCTAGAATACGAGTTACCATATGCAAAATATACACCGGCGTAGCGCCATGGATCCAGTGAACCGTGTGTGTGATAAACGCGTTGAACATCTGGACGACCTCCGCCCCAGAAAATGTTAGTATCTCGTACCAAAGCTCTAAACACATCAGGCGTAAGCCAGTCATTGAAGACACGCTCACAGATCTGCATGAACAGATCGGGACTGATGCGTCGTCCGAAAGGTTGGTATGGTGAACTACTAGTTAGCGGCCACCCTAAGGCAGTGCACCGATGATACAGCCATTGGCGTTCTCCATTACGAAGCATTTCATCCTGCCAGTCAGTAACTTGGTATGCTTCAGTGATACTTTCGAAATCCATCACGAGACACTCAGCATCCGGAAACAGTCCAGTTAACCAGTTGGACAAAGCAGTGAGAGAATTGTTTTTTTCGGGGTCTGTCAATATCTGACACATTCGATCAATGTTTTCACGGAGATCGATATCCACTGCTTGTAAAGATATTTCGTTAAATATTCCATTAAGAAAAGCTTCCACATCGACTGGATCGTCGCTCTTGATCGGATTGCAAACGTCGAAGAGGTTGTCCAAGGTAGTCGATAACCCTGCATCTATGAGATTTTCGGCAACTCGAAATCCTTGCCAAATAGCATTGTAGCATTCGTCACTTCCAAAACGACGAATGTTTTCCCCGACTACTTCAGTAAATTCTACAAAATTGGTACTCGCCTTTACCATACCGCTCGATGACCACACACCTTGTACCAGATGTTGATAACGTTGACGAGTCCACTGCGCAATCGAAGCGGAGAAACCAACACCGGCCAGAATAACTGTTGCACCAGGATCACGCAGAACTTCATACATAAGATGGGTAATCAGATTCGCAATGTCCGGTAAAATATGAGCAAGAGCTAGATAGCGTAGATTCAGTCGTGTAGCATTTCTGAAATTCCAAAAATTATTCGTGTAACATCACGACTAAAAAATAAGAAATCCAACTTACTCAGCCGGTATGCTTTCTCCGTAGTAGCGTAGCTCATTGGCGACCAAATACGCGCTCATATTCTTAGCAATATCAAAGAAGTGCCCCTGCTCCACTAGATGTTCCTGCAGTTCCCAGGGTCCTCCAATGAACAGGAACAGCGGTCCGCCACGTCTATAGTGCTGGTCGTTCGATACGTACCGAATTGGGAAAGAGTTCCGATTCTGAGGGTTGGTTTGACTTTGGCGCACCTGCAATTGATTCCATACGGCCCCATGCCCGGTTTCGTTGTCTTCCAGCTTAGCGGGTGCACGTGGAATGAGTCGGTGGGTTCCAAACAGAAGCGGTCTGCTGGGATTGAGCTCGATAGCAGCACCAGCTAGGGCCACCGAGACACCCAATATTAATGCTAGTCTCGATAACATTTCGATGAAACCGCAATAGTTAATTGCTACGGATTCAGGCTTTTTCCCGGCTTTATATATTATTAATTCAACGGAGATTATCATAAACAGATTGCTTCTTATCACATCCGATCGTATTCTAGACGCTCGTGTAACAGCAACAGTTACTATTGTGTCATCTGAGGCGTAGAAAAGAAGCCATACTTCAAAATTGATTTCTGAATAAATGCAAAAAGTCACGTCTTTGTTATATTTTGATCTCAGTTGCAAATGCGTTCGCCACTTGTTGCAATGAACTTAATATTAATTTGTTTTCAAAATATGCGCCACGATAGATTCATAATATGAGTTTGGGCTAGCTCAGCTGCAGTATCCGCTAATTCTTCAGGTTCAAATATTTTTATATTGTGCATGGGAATTTCAGAAAGCAAAAATAAACACGTTTGTACTAGATTCTGATGAAACTTAAACGAAACGGACAAAACATTTAAAAGCTAATGGCTAGTTTTTCAAAGATCTGTGTAGAGTTTTTCCAACTCTTTTAGGTGTCAAAATGGCCACCTACATAGTTTTGTTTGTAACACGTTTATGGTTCAAAGTTTGTTTTTCTGCAGTTGTCAAAAATCAGCAAAGTTTTGTTTGCTAGCAGTGAACGATCGGGACATTTCTCGAATATGTGCCACGCGTTGAGAATTTTACTTTAATTTATTTATAGAAGTGCAACTTTCGAAAAAAAAACATGTTTGAAGTTCAAGAATGTTATAATTTTAATGAACGGAACATAGAATTGCAAATCAATTCCCTTCCTGATGTAGAAGAAATTCGCCACCTAGATTAGAGAGATGCAATTAAAAAAAAGATTTTTTAACCCACAAGATGTTAGTTCCCCTTAATGTGTATGTATGTCTGGTATGGCGGTTTAGATCGTAAAACGTTAGTGTAATAAGCAAGTTGCCATAAGTATGTTCGAATACCAGCCAATGATAATTCTGAGTGGATGGTAGGTTTGTAGCCCTGCTCACTAATACTTGGCTGCAAAGTCTGTCCGAGCAGAAGGTCAAGTTGCGCCACGAACTTTAGAACCAAGGCACAGTGAGTAAAAATGCCTTTTTTGACAAGCCTTTTTGGTTCAGAGTTGTGATAGTAGTTTTAAGGGTAAATCAGGTGCGCTTAGTTCAAAAATAATCATAGTTTTTACCACTGTGCTCCTGTTTTAGATATTTCTCCATCAATTTGTTTTTTTTTACAAGGCCGCGTTAATTTTTTTTTTGATTTTTCGAATTTACAAACCCACCTGACAAATATTTCGAATTTACAAAACACCTGACAAATATTTGGAAATCTGGAAAGGCATATTGAATACTGTCAAATTCGAAAAAAAAACCATGCGTGAACAAAAAGAATGCCACTTTTTTACGAAAATTTGACATTTTGCCAAATTCAAAATGCTACCATTTCAAAAGTTCCTAATGGATTTCAATCAGCAATAGCTATATTTGTAGCTGTAAGTGTATTATTTCAAACAAAAAGAAGTTCAAGCTAAACAGACGAAAATTGCTAGAGTTCTGATCAATTCACCTAATTGAAAAAATCAACACTTTTTAGTATTACTACAAACACGACAAAAACTTCAGAAAATCTATTGAAAATAAATGTTTTTTGAAGACTTCGATGCACTGCATTCGCAGAGTAGATGTTTCACTTTCAGATCCGCAGACGCGGCATGTATCGTTTGTCAGCTTACCAATTTTCTTAAGATGATATTTACTAGGACAGTGTCCGGTAGTAAAACAATTCGGTTACCGAACTCTCCGCAATTCGTTCTATCCAAACGTTAAAAAATACTCGTCAGTCAGAATTTTCCTCTGAAAATGGCGACTTGACAGATGATTTGCTGTACCTGTTTTGTAAGTTTTTGACGAGGTTCGGTAATGTTGGTACAATTTTGCCGAACAATCGTTCAGTATTCTACTGGATAATGTTTATGTACCGAAAACACAGAAATGCTGATAAATTTAGTGAAAAATATTGCAGGTTTCAGCAAATTATTCGAAAAATTACTAAAAATCGCTAAAAAATGATTTTATTTTCTTTAATTTATTTGATTATATTTTCTAATTCTGTTCCTTTATATAAATAAACCATATATCTTGCTTTTGCTAAATACGCTGGGCTTATTGTACATGAAGGCGACCTCAGAATGTACGTGCAGGAACAGGCATTCTTGAAATGGGTTGGATATACAATAGAGCTATCACCTTCCATAACCAGGGCTAAACATGTTTGTATCAATAAATTAAAACAAAGTATTAGTAAATAGGTGCAAGCAAGTTTTTTTTCCATAAAAACACTGCCGGTCAGTGGAAGATGGATTGTATACACACACACAGGGTTGTGATAGTAGTTTTTAGGGTAATCGGGTGCGCTAAGTTCAAAAATAATAATAGTTTTTACCGCTGTGCTCCTCGGGACTTTGTAACCAGTTAAATTCATCTGAATACATTAACAATTTTGTGTGAGTCCTTACAAATCAACTTTTTAACCAGCAGGCCCCGCGCAAATATAAAAACTGATAAAATGTTAATAACTTTCTCGGATGATTTTATATCAAGTTATATTTTTTTTACAAAGTCAATAGACAATTAAATTTTATATTAGATTTTTAATTTTTATATTATTTTTATGTCTACACACTTAATTTTTTCTGCCGAATCTCAGCTGGTTTTGCACCTTTTGCCGAAATCTCAACAGCTGAGATCTCAGTAAAAGTGACGTAGAGTGGATGTACCAATAGTCGCATACTTAACCCTTTCATGCCCAACTTTTTTCTAGTGCGTGTAGGGTTTCAAAACTATTTTTTCTTGAAAATGGTGGGGTCAAGAAACTCGAAAAACCTTTTTTCATAAAACTAGGTGCTTCCCTTGCAGTGCTAGAAGCTGCTCAATTTTTACCTTCCAATGCTCGCTACAATTCTCCTAGAGTATTTACAATAGTCCAACTCTTTGGAAAACGTAGCCAAAAACAGTCTAAATTGATAAGTTTTATCAGTTTTCACTAATATTGCAACATAACGAAGTTGTATGAAAAAATCATTTTCTGTCGTCAACGTAAACTGTCCCTGGCAGCACTGCTCCATCGAAGTTCAATCGGACAAATTGCAATAACTTCAGTTCTAGAGCTGATCCTTGTAACTGTTAATACTCAAATGAAAGCCAATAGTGACATTTATTAGTCTTACTTGGTTTTGTAAGCAAATATTGCTCAATCAGAAGTTATAGCTGTTTAAAATCGTTGTAGTCAACAAACAACATGGGCATGAATGGGTTAAGGAAAACTTTTGCTAAAAAATCGATGAATAGACCAATGGGCAATGTTAATACATTAAACGAAAGCTTTCAATCCCTACTCCATAGGAAAAAATATATAGATGGTTTAATAACCAATTTAGGTATTCAAAACCGCTTGTACCACTATAGGAACACATGTACCAATAGTGGTGCAATCGCTAATTTCGGTTCCTATTGTTGCAAATCCCATTGATTTCTTATGGGACTTGCAACTATAGGTACACTATATCAACTATAGGTGCAAGGGAGCTCAAAATTCAAAGAAAATCTTTTTTTTTTTTCAATAGTTATTTGAGCAAATTTCAAGGATAACAGTTTTATTGTCGCATAATTTTAGTGCGATGAATCGATAAAAAAATATTTGTTGATGGTTGGTACCTTAGTTTGGCGTATAACCCACTACTGCAACTATTGGTACACCTCAACTATAGAAGCACCCACCCTATGATAGTTGAGACCGAAAATCAGCAAACAAATCTCACTTTGCTGAGATATCAGTTTCTAAATTTGTTGACAACACAGCTGTTGGGAAATTGCCCAGCTGAATTTAGTGTGTGTATAGCACCACTTAGTGGCAAAAACGTGAGCTAATATCCTTTTAAACCCCAAGATTTCAAACAAAAACCTTCAAAATAAAAAGTTTTTTTAATTCGTTTATTTGACACGGCTCATAGCGGTAGGTTAACGGAGCCGTGGATCTTTTATATGTTTACAATACATGTAAAAATAAAAAACCAAACAAGAATTATTGTAGTAATATTGGATCTCGTGTGCGCAACTTTTTATTGCGAGCGGAGACCTTCTTTCGCGAGGTCTATTGGCAAACAGCGTCAGGGGGGTCATTTAAATCTCTCTGGTTTTTCACGTCCCGGTCGAAGCTGGCTTGGTGTCCGGGATCAGATGTTTTCCCCTGCTTCTTGCACTTATTGTTGATCAGTGTAAATCCTTCGTCATTGTTGCTACATTCGTTGCCGATGTTGCTTACAGTTGCTTTTGGGGTGCTGGATGATTCTTTTGCGGTTGTCATTATGGTCTGAACAGCTGCCACAAATTTGGCCACCGTTTGTGGTTCAGGCATTGGTACTGAAAACTCTGTTTTAGGTTGGTTTGCCGTAGATGAGTTGGCAATCGGTTGAGATGCATTTTCCTCTGCATCTTCCGCTCAGGGTTGTCCATGATGGGCTGTCTGATTACAATACTTGCACGTAGGAGTTTGCCCCTCATGGGTGCATAGCGTAGTTTGCATAGTGGTAATTCCGTGAGTTTTGAGTTTTATTGTCAAGTAGGAAGGTATAGGCCTTTCAACCCGCATCCTCACTACAAAAACGCCGTTAGGAATACCCGGGAAGAAGTTTCTCCAAGTATCAGGTGTAACGGATTCAACTCCGTATTGCGACATGCATTTTGCAATTGGCTCTGGAGGGGCACGAGGTAATAGGTCATATAACCTTACATCTATAAATCATTCTCAATGTATACGGGAATCTTAATTCCAACGTTGTCACTTTCAACCACGTGTTCTAAGTTGTTCTTCACAACGAAACGCTCAGCTTGTGCTAACGTATTGAATGATATTAACAGTACATTGCGAAGATGATGATACTGAAGAAAAAAGACTCCCGCAAGCCTAAGTTGCATTTTTAGAAGGTATTTCACTTCACTAAAACTCGGTCGTTTTAAACAAAATTTAAAGTCAACGACCGCAGCGTTGGGGCGGAGTAGAGCTTTTTCGTCAACTTTACTCACGATGACAATAATAACCCGATGTTTCCTTTGTTCTCGAGACAATGCACACTAGATCGAGAGGCCTGTTGTTCACTTGGCTCGATTGTACGTCTGACTGCGGCAGAAGTAGAAAGTAGACAGGAAAATAAAAAGTTGTTCTGGACCCCCCAACCGATTCTTTTGTGATCGGTTGCAAATGGAAGGGAAAAGTCCATTCTTTCGTATCCTGAAGTTTCGTGGATGCTGAATTTTTTTGAATAAAGTTGTTCGATAAAGACACCGTGATTAATACATTTGAACTCTCGCGTTCAGCCTCTTTCTGAAATGAAGGATCAGATTAAACTTCACACTTGACTATTGAAAAGAATTGGGGTAAAACAGATCCACACGTTTTGTGCGGTCCTTCTAGCTATCTTCAATTGATTCCCCGGGCTTTTTACATAAAAATAACTACTTTAGAGGAGCCGTATTGTACCTCTACCCTAATTTCCCTCTAGAGTTGAGGGAAAATTGAAGTAAAACAGGTTCACCTGTTCTGTATGGTCCTACTACCTATCTTCGCTCGATTCCTTGGACTTTTTTGCTGAAGAAACACTACTTCTGATCAGCGGCATTAAGCATGCTTCCAAGATGTTAAGTAAAGTTAAACTAAAGACCCAACATTTGGGGAGAACTGTGGTAAAACGGATTAAAACGTTTTACGCAGACAATCCTACTATATTTTATAGAATCATTGAAATTTTTTACATAAGAAGCGCTAACCATGTTAGCCCGCATTCCGTTTTCATCCACGTTATATGCTACCCATAAAAGCATAAGAGTCCCATATTGAGAAACATCAAGTCAAAAAAAACCCTGTTGAAGATTTATATTTTCATTGAGCCTTATGGATGGGACAACCAAGTTTTGGTATTTTTTCGACATTTTCTGAACAAACCTGGTAATCTGATTTGTGCAATGTGATTCAGTGGTGATACAGAATACAATCCAACAGATAACTCATTTTCGACAAAAATCCATATGGGACTCTTATGCTTTTATGGGCAGTATAGCCAGTCATAAAAACAAACACTAACAAAAGGGCAAAACAAGCATGATAGCGTACTTTGCGGTCATTTTAAATACCTGCAATCGATTTCCCAGACATTTTTACACAACAGCGAACATTTTGTCCAAAAAACAATAAAAAATACTGAATAGCTCAAACTCGTCTTCAATGCACCCAGTTGATCATTGGAGAGGCCAATAATAATGAGTACAAATAAAAGCTATGACTTGAAAAGTTTTTGTTCGATTAAAACCTTAAAATATACCAACAATATCTTATATCCAGACGAGTATGAACGCTGCTGTCGTATGTTTTGTTTATTTTTATGACATTCGACGTACCAATGTAAATCAAATTTGTCTTCAAATGCTCTACATAATCGTACTAATGAAAAACTGCTATTATGAAATAAATAAAAATTTGATTTCTAGGGAAAGTAGTGGGGTGTCGGTTTTACCCACTGTGTCGGTTTTTCCCACAATTCCCCTATATTGTTCGCCGGAACAAAACAGTGGGGAAAAAGTATCAAAAACGACGACTGTGCACATTTTCGATAACCGAACCTAGTCGCGTTTTTGATACTTTTTCCCCACTGTTTTGTTCCGGCGAACAATATAGGGGAATTGTGGGAAAAACCGACACAGTGGGTAAAACCGACACCCCACTACTTTCCCTAGAAATCAAATTTTTATTTATTTCATAATAGCAGTTTTTCATTAGTACGATTATGTAGAGCATTTGAAGACAAATTTGATTTACATTGGTACGTCGAATGTCATAAAAATAAACAAAACATACGACAGCAGCGTTCATACTCGTCTGGATATAAGATATTGTTGGTATATTTTAAGGTTTTAATCGAACAAAAACTTTTCAAGTCATAGCTTTTATTTGTACTCATTATTATTGGCCTCTCCAATGATCAACTGGGTGCATTGAAGACGAGTTTGAGCTATTCAGTATTTTTTATTGTTTTTTGGACAAAATGTTCGCTGTTGGGGTAAAACCGACACCCTTTGGTTGGGGTAAAACCAACACGCTGTTAAGATGGTTGTGTTTATTTATGATTCATTGCAAAAGGCGGGGGATCTTTGTGACACTTCAATTACACTATAGTAAAAACAGAAATACACAAACATGCATTTATTGTGTTTATTTCTTAAGTCACTTTTAAAAGAAAATTTAGAATTTTTACTTATCAGATTCTATCAAAGCTTTTGCTATTTCTGCAAAAATCTCATCAATCCGAATTTCTAGTATTCTCTTGGTTTGTCGTAGATGAACTTTATCACAGTGAGACAATGATCTTTTGTATACCCCGGTAGATCGTTGATGATCAGAGTCCCGAAAAAATAAAAGTTTGAACCATGTTGCTTTTGTAGGGATGTCGATCTTTCCCCTATGGGGTGTCGGTTTTACCCGCAGTGTCTGAAAAAAGTCCATTTGTTTTACAAGTTTTGCAATCAATAATTTTTATTGAAATTAAATTTTTGAAGCACTGAAAAAAGAAAGCCTTATTAGGAATATTCTGAAGAAGAATTCTGCGCAGAAACTATAATTTTATTGGTTTTGTGGTAATCCAGAAAAATCGTTAAGTTTAAGGTGTCGGTTTTAACCATAATTCCCCTAGCACTTATCAACACTTAAAAAGATGTTGAATCTGAAGTAAAAATGCATGTTCATGAAATTGCAATGTCGTATGACATCGATAACAAACATGAAGCTGTTTGTTAAATTGTTTTGTTTACGAGACCTAAATTGACACGATTTGTTGCAAGTATGCAGATAAGTTCACCAAATTTTGGAATGGACGTGAGCAGATCAAGTTTTGAGTCAACAATTACCCCAACGTACTAAGCTTGAGCTGGCTACAATTCCAGAATTCAAAGAACTGCAACGAACTGGCGCCAGTGGTAATTCTAAAACGAGTGAACTAATGATGTTTCGATTAACTGATAACCCAACTTGAAGACTGCTGAATCTCACGCGAAGGCTGTAAAATCAATTCCAAGAGTGGAAATTCCGGTAAACAATATATGATATTGATCAGCGAAATAAGTATTTCGGAAATCCAAGCTTATTAAGTATCCTCAACAAGCCATCGGCGATAAGGTTCCATAAAAGTGGCGATAGCACACCACCTTGCGGACTAGGGTGTTCGCATTCACAGAATTTTCTGTAATAACAATCGTGAACTGAGACGCTGAGTGATCCTCCAAGTTGTAGGATTTCTATATATTGCATTGAAAATTGTTTATTTAAACTTTATTTATGCTATCTTAGATTGTAATAACTAGCACAATGGTCAAAAAGTGTCAATTGTTAAGCAAGCATAAAGCTAATAACATGCTCTAAATTAAAAACAATTCCACTCCACCAAACAGTGCACAGTGGTCCAGGAAGCAGGAAGCGAAATCAGACGGAAACAATTGTTTACGATTTCATTTTTGGATTAGAGGTTTGATGCCTAAGAAACATTTATTGTGCATGACTATCTACTTCTTTTGGCTGAAGCGGTTTTACGGCCAAATTATAAAAATTATTTCAAATTTTAGTTGAGATAGAGCGATTCTTTCTTATGCGAAAGTGGTAAAAGTGGTGTTCTGAACACTTCGAGTGCATAACTAGATGCTAGATTTGCTGGAAGAAGGAAGTTTTTATCTCGTCTGGATCAAAAGTCATACATAGTTTTTACTGAAAAATACGCCCTTTGCGAATGTTGATATTCCAATATTTTTACAGAGATTTATATTACAAATATATACGGATATGTACAGATATACACCGACATGAAGTCCGGCCATTAGGCAGCAGTCCGTTTGGCCGAAGGTCACTAGGCCAAAGGAAAACCGCTTAAGCCAAAAGAAGCAGTTTGTCATGCACAATGAATGTTTCTAAGGCATTAAATCTCTAAATCCAAAGATAAAAGCGTGAATAATTGTTTCCTGTTAAATTCGCTTCTTCGACCACTGTACAGTGCGATGAGACTTTTCTTATAACGCTTATCACTCTCTTCGGATATTATATCGATTGTAAACATTTTGATGTTTTGCGATGATGATAACGCTTACTACATGCGACAGTGGCAGGTTTCAGAGACACGTTCAATTCAGCAAGGAACAATATCAATGCGAGAAATCTCAAAGGTCAAACCAAATCAATGGTAAAGCGAAAAAATGACCTACAAAAAATAGACGGACACTCGAATTATTACTAATACTTTGGTAAAAACTACAAGGGTCAGCCCTATGTTGCACGAACTGTAGACGTAGGACTATACTACTGTGTGTGTGTTAACCTTCCTATCTCCCACTAGCTGGTAGTGATTTACAGAAAAAAGATGTTTGCATGTATTTAAACATTCATGCAAATAACTTGGTTCACAGATTTAGGAAGGTGTTAGCTCAATTGACTTTCCGATGACCCATTTCGTGTACAGTGCCAGACATGTTCCGAGGTCATCGTTCCATCAACTAGCCCCGCCTTACTGTAATGTTTGTATCAATTGGATTGTAACATTACAGTAAAACTTTCGATACCATTTAAGCAGGAAATCGACGCGTATTTATTATAATGGTTCAATTTATATATATATATATATATATATATATATATATATATATATATATATATATATATATATATATATATATATATATATATATATATATATATATATATATATATATATATATATATATATATATATATATATATATATATATATATATATATATATATATATATATATATATATATATATATATATATATATATATATATATATATATATATATATATATATATATATATATATATATATATATATATATATATATATATATATATATATATATATAACATAACACATGTGTACTAGAACTTACCATTTTTTCAGTTTTCTACCTTCATTCCTATCTCCCATTTATGTCTCCTTTAACTCTCATCCACATTTCTTGAATTCCTGCTTATTTAAGAAAGCAAAGGGGAAATAATAAAAAAAGAACCGATAGACTTCGTGTTTTCCTCAGCGCTTCCGTTTCTCCTAGTCTGGTGTCACTGCCTGTTGGACTTGTGTAAATTGTTCTATTGGAGATCTCCAAGGAGCTGTAATTGGAAGAAGATCTGACTTCTATCCAGAAGTATCAGTTTTTCGCATTAATAGATTATATGTGTACACTACAAAACAATCCCGTGTATAATGCAACCATTTTTTGAACATTTATATGTACATATACACACATAAACATATACACATATATACACACATGTATACATAAAACCGATTTAATCCACCCATCAGTGGGATGAGACACCTCTCATACATATAACTGTTGTATTCATTAAATTGCCAAACGCACGCAAAGCTGGCAAGCAACTATATGTGAGACAAGCACAGCCTCCAGTCCTGCACGTATAACACGTATAATAAACTGAATAAATTAAAAAACAATAACAAAACATACCAAAAATCAAAACAATTATGAAGCAAAAAAAGTTATTCATAAAAAGGATAGAGTGATCCATATAAATCAAATTAATAAAACAAATCAAATTAGCTCAAATAAAAACCGGACAATATTAAAAAAGTTATGAAATTAAGAGAGTAAACTAAATTGTTTCAAGCTAACTGTCATCCAATAACTAAAAGAACTGACTAAACCGAATTAATAAAATGAAGAAACTGAACACTATATGAACTGGGAAAAACTAACAATTTAATAAAATGATTAAAACAAATGAAACAAATAATATGAATAAAACAATAAAAAAATTATTGAATTAATAAGATAAATAATATGAATAATGTGGATAACACTAACCGCCATGTTTGAAAAATGCAAAACAACCAAGTCCATTGCAGCCGCCAGAAAATTTGTCGTCTAAGTATTGAAATTGCCTTTAAATCGCATTCGCAAATAGCATTTGTTCCTAGGGGCATTTAGCACAGGCGAGTTGAGTCAAACGTCAAACTATTTAAATCGCCTGACGATCTTCGTCCGCATTTTTTTTTGACGACTCCATTCAGATATCCGAACCGGTTCCGGAATGAGTTTAACTGGGAATCAGTGAAATCGTTGCATCAACTAGTCAAGTTCAGATGGCGCTGTCGATGCTAAGTGGGAACATTTTTTTGGTAGCTCGCCTAAGTCGCGCACATACATAGTAAAATAATTGTAATGTGACGATAAAATCACTACTTCAAATTACACTATTCCAACGATATTTTTGCCTACCAACACATAACACAACAGGAGAAACGACCTACCGAGCGATTAACTTCGATTTCCTATTAAATATAGTATATTTCACTGCAAAATTTTGTAAACTATAGGAGGAACACAAAATCACTTCCGAGAGATTCGGCAGTGCTGCCACTTTTTCTAGACGTAGGACTATACTACTTAATGTAAAATATTTATTTTCTTAGTACATTTATAGCCGTAAGCACAAAGGCGTACTAACTGTTTTTAAACCGGACTAACTTTTAAACCGGCCTAAAATATTTGGTAAGCTTTAATCAAACGATGCTGTCTTTTATATGGCTGCGTTCTAATCTGCGTTACACGTCAATGTTAAAAAACAACAAATTCAAGTTAAAGAAAATGAGTAAATTCATTCCGAAATTTCCTTGCAGTAAAATAGCTCTTCTTCGTCAAATATCTCATTCCATAGTCTTTGAGAACAATTTTGTCAACTTGTAGCCGATATGTTTCTGAACTTAGAACTTTAACGTGTTGGATAGTTGAAAGTTGGCCGATGGTGTACAGCACTTTAAAGTGACTTAATATTAAATGCACAAAAGAAAATAAATTGGTATACATATGCATGTTTTTATTCAGTTTGAATAGGCGCTCGTCAAGTTAGAGGTGGCTGAAGCATCGATTGTAATTGGTGCCATGATAGTTATTTCTCGACAAGCATATGATTACGACTTAAAAGCCAACTGTCAAAATTCTCTTTGAAAGGAAATTCCGAACAAACCGTTACTGGATAAACACAGTTCATAGCAGTTAATGGAAGAGAAAACTTTTTTCTTTTGTTTACTGCCAACATCTGTGATTGGCGAGTAACGGTTTGTCCGGAATTTCCTTTCAAAGTTAATTTTGACAGTTGGCTTTTAAGCTGACAGTTAATGGGTTATTCCACTGTTATTGAAAATGCGTAGTTTTCTACGCATTAATTCGTATTTTATTTTATTAGTGTAGTTCGACAGTGCTTGTCTTTCCTACCTGTTAAACTGGCTTATTTATTGCCATCTTTATTGCGATCAAAAAAGCCATATATCCAGAAGAAAGCCAAAGAGAGGATTGAAAATAAAGAAATGGATGCAAGAGAAGCATGACAAATTTTTGCATATTTTTGTCTTCCTCCGGTAACATGATGCTGCCATTTGCATTGCTGCACTCTGATCAGCAATACACGGCAATGTTAAAAACTGTACAATGAAATTAATTTAAAATTCACTGTTTATGCCATTTAATAGCCTGATGTATTTTTGTTTTTAAAACGATTTTGAAATCCTCGGTTTAGCTTGAGGGTTTACACCACTGTAGAGCACGAAAAAATAGATTTATTTCGAGAATTTTTTATTGCTCAATAAAAAGTCGAATCGACATCTAGTTGAATGGGATTTATAACATAAGTATTGTATCAAACAAAATATTTTTTTCGAGCAATTTCATCACAAGATGGCGGCTCTGCAGCATTTTCACCTCATGCGCGTTTTTTGGAAGGGGTCGGACTGAAAAGACAAAAAATCTTAGTATCGAAAAAAATCAAGTATCCAATTTTTTGCCGATAATACCTTACACAACCCCCCTTACGTTCCGACACAATTAAGGCGATTTTTCCATATTCAACTTTTTTTTACTACAGCGGAAATGCAAATTGTTCAAGATATGCTAGAAAATTATGAATTGCGAAACAATAAAGGCAAGCTCCGATAACATTTAAATAACGATCAAAACGAGAATATTTGTAGCAGCTCGTTTGCCGTCATGTTTGAAGGTGTTACTTCGGCTATATGGCATGGCTTCATTTACAATTTTTTATTCAATCTTAGTTTTGAGCTCTTTCGAAAGCAGTAAAAATAAAAATAAACTGTGATTGTATATTCTTTTCTTTTCCTCTTGTTAAAATAACTAAAAATTGTGAGCAAATTAAACGTCACTTATTTTGATAGCCATAGGTAAACTAACAAATGAAAACAATTTTCATCTCTGAACCCGATTATAAAATTTCGTTCGACAGTGTGTTTCAATATGATTCGACTTCTGCTAACCTGCAATATAACTCTTCGATGTAGCATTTTTAAATGAGTGTGTAGCACCTGCTAGATATAGGACGATACAGAATATTAAAAAGATTGCATTTAAAACTCGATTATAATTGTTTTTCGTACGGGATAAAACTTGCTTACTTGCCCTCATATGGTTTGTGTGCAACATGGGGCATAATATTGCACATGAAGGTCAAAAAGTTGATTAAAATTATTGAGATGTATGCAAGAGGAACATAGCGGCCTTTTACACTGTTTTCGTTTGGATTCAGGATGCAGCCATTTCTGCAATGACAGGTACTACCGTCTTAGGCCGGACTAAACTCAGGCCTAAAATCAAAGATTGTACCGTGCGGCGGTACCAACTTGATTCAAGCTTACCGCTATTATAGCGGTAAGCTTGAATCTATCCCGTACGAAAAACAATTATACCTAATCGAGTTTTACATGTCATTTTTTTATATATTCTTTATCGTCCTATCCATAAGGTGCTGCACGCTCATTTGAAAATGCCATGTCGAAGAAATTGCAGGTTAGCAGAAGTCGAATCATTTTGAAACAAACCGTGTTTAATTTACCCACAATTTTTTAGTTAGTTTACCTAGAGGAAAAGAAAAGCATATATAATCACAATGTGTACCCTTTTCTACTTATATCTTCTCACGAAGAACACAATAAGCAAGTGGAAGATTTCTTATATTTTTACTGCTTTCGACAGAATCCAAACTAAGATTAAATAAAAGATTGTAAATAAAACCATGCCATACAACCTAAGTAACACTACGACGGCAAACAATCTGCTACAAATATTCTCATTCTGATCGTTATATTAATGAAATCGAAGCATGCTTATCTTGTTTCACTATCTATAATTTCCATCAGATCTTGGACGATTAGCATTTCCACTGTAGAACAAATTGTCATTTAATTTTTAGTGATAGAACAGAAATGCACAGGGTTTGAAAGAAGTTGTGAAAGTTGGGACTGGACAGATGACTTGGAAAAATGACACAAAAAGTTGAATGCGGAAGAATCGCCTAAATCGTGTCGGAACTTAAGGGGGTTGTGTAAAGTATTATCGGCAAAAAAATGGATTCCTTTTTTTCGATGCGAAGATTGTCTATTCAGTCAGGTGCCACGTCGAAAACTGGTTTTGCGGTGTACACCATAACTCAAAATCTGCTGGACCAATCCTTGATACATTTGCATAGTTGTTTTTAACATCACTCCACAAGTAACTAATAGAGCTTTTATTTCTTGGTCGATTTTCGAACTTTTCGTAGCACTTTGAAGCCAAAATCAGATTATTGCTAAAAATGATGAAAATGCTATTGAAAAAATAATAATATTAAGCATTTTGCAAAAAGCTTTTGTAGCTACCTGGGCAATGATGTGAAGAAGAAAAACTGTGCAAAATTCACGAAGTTGCCATCAAATGACTTTTACTGTTAGCCGCATATATAATTGTTTCTGTACATATGATTGGCAATGTTTCCGTTTCCGTCGCACAATAAACGTCATTTCATGTCGACCTCGTCAACGTGCAGTGGTTGAAACTAACGTATATAACTTACGGCGCTTTCTCCTATTCGGAACGGCTTCGAGTAGTTCAATTTGATCATCAACCAGCAGATGTCGCTTTTGTGGAGAAAAACGAGTGAAATGCAGATTTCGATTATCTTACCTGCTTCCATCAACAGTTTTGAAACACGAATTAGCGGAACTTGGAAACCGTAAAAAAATTAAAAAGTTATCACAACAATCTAAATTGACAATTTTAATACTATTTATATTAAATTCTGCAATTCCCTTAAATGGATTAAAAGCGTTTTTCACTATTATAATTATTATTATTACATGTAAACGAAAATATCATGAATTAATGTAATGATTTGGGTTTAAGCCGGTTTCGTGAAGTTTTCGTGTCGAGTCGTATCATAGTTAAACATATTTAATCAATACCAATTCACAACAGTGTTCGCTGATTTTTGCAACATGAAATCTTCATGAACTCAGCAATCTTTCTGCAGAGTTATAAACAATCGATTTTTAAATATGCAAACTTAAAAAGAAATAAAGACAACTTTTAATGCGACGACTTTCTGGGAGGCCTGGATTTCTAGAGAATTCGTTTATTTCGTCTCGCTCAAATTCTGCAATTGTCGGGAAACAGAAGCCCTAAAACCATCTCTGGCTCACGCAGGTTGAATCTAAATGAGAATTAATAAAAATAATTATTCCCTAATAGATACGACTGGTCACGCTGATGTATGCAAACAACGTACGTTACAGTGAACCTGGTGGAGGTGGTGGTGGTGGTGGTGGAGGCGGCGGTGGTGGTGGAGGAAATGGTCCTGGTGGCGGTGGGGGTGGCCCAAGTGCCCAACGACGAATTTCATGTTCGACGTGTTGCTTAGACAGTAAAAGAGCATCTGAATCTGATTCCGAAATCGATGCCAAATCTTCGCCGTGAGTAGCATTCGGAATTTCTCTGACATATGATTCCTGATACGGGTAAGCAACTCCTGTGAAGCGCCATGGATCCAACGATCCTTTGGTGTAGTAAATGCGTTGAACTTCTGGGCGATTTCCGCCGAACAATGTGTTGGTATCTTGTACCAAAGATTCAAACACATCCGAAGTAAGCCAGTCATCAAACAATCGCTCGCAAATCTGCATGAACAGGTTGGTAGTGATGCGCTCTCCGAACGGTTGAGAGTGTGAGCTACCACTAGTTAGCGGCCACCCTAATGCAGTACACCGCTGGTACATCCACTGGCGTTCTCCATTACGAAGCATTTCATTCTGCCAATCAGTCACTTCGTACGCTTGAATAATGCTTTCAAAATCCATCACAAGACACTCGGCGTCTGGAAAACGTCCAGTTAACCAGTCAGATAAGGCTGTCAGACCATTAGGTTTATTAGGATCTGTCAGTATCTGACACATTCGATCAATGTTATCTCGAAGATGGATATCCACTGCCTGTGAAGCTATTTCATTGAAGATACCATTGAGAAAAGCTTCCACATCGACTGGGACGTCGCTTTTGATGGGATTACAAACGTTGAACAGACTGTCCACGGCTGTCGATAATCCAGCATCTATGAGGTTTTCTGCGGTGGCAAATCCTTGCCAAATTGTATTGTAGCATTCGTCACTTCCAAAACGACGAATGTTTTCACCGACAGATTCAGAAAATTGAACAAAATTACTGTTGGCTTCCACCAATCCGCTCGAAGACCACACGCCATTCACCATATGTTGATAACGCTTGCGCGTCCATTGCGCAATCGAAGCTGAGAAACCAACACCAGCCAGAATGACTCTTGCATCTGGATTCTCCAGAACTTCACTCTTTATATGGGTAATCAATCTGGCAATATCCGGTAGAATCTGATCAATGGCTAGAAAACGAAGGTTGTTCCGGGAAGCATCTCTGAAACCCGATATTTGTTAGTCGAATGACTCAACTAGAAAAAAAATCCACTTACTCAACCGGTATACTTTCTCCGTAGTAACGCAGCTCGTTGGCGACCAGATATGCGCTCATGTTTCTAGCCAGATCCACAAAGTATCCCTGCTCTATAACTTGCGCCTCCAGTTCCCATGGTCCTCCAATGAACATAAATATAGGACCGCCAGGTTCATAGTACTGGTCGTTCGTAACGTATCGAATCGGAAAAACATTTCGATTTTGAGGATTCGAGGAGGTCTGACGCACCTCTAACTCATTCCAAACGGCAACAGAATCTGACGGGTCGCCTTCCTGCTTAGCAAGCGTTGGAGGAACCACTCGTTGAGTTCCGAACAGAAGCGGTCTGCCTGGATTTAGCTCGATGGCAGCAGCGGCGAATGCCACCGCGACACCGAATATTACTGCCAGTCTCGCGAACATTTCGATGAGACCACACTAGTCAACTGGTAGAGATTTTGGCTACTACTCTGACTTATATATCATGCAAGTTAGATTATCGTAGGGAGATTACTTACAATCGCAACGTATTCTGGTCTGCGAAGTATTTGAACTTCTGATTGGAGCAAGTTTCGCGCAACTATAGGTTCGTATTGAAAATAATTATTGCATTCTACATATTTTGGATGCTCCACTAATTGTAATACCAACTAAAAATTGTAATATTTTCCCATATATGGGTTTTGTTTGGGATCATATCATATTACAAATGTCTTAAAAACGTTAAAACGAAAACTTGTATACTATGCACTGTCTAAATGCATCAGTGCAGTTGCGTCATTAAAATTGCATAGATTAGAGAAAATTCGTTATCGCTATAGCGCGACTAGACTTTTATGGCTACACATGTCTGCAGATATGAATTATTTGGTTTGAAAATTAATCTGGTTGGGAATGACTGGGCGCCAGACAAAATATGATCGTTGGTATGCGAAGTACTATAAATTCATCTACAAAGACAAGCCATTGATGTTCGAGCTAAAACGTAGAATCGGACTGAGCTTTCTTTAAAAATATTTGTATGCGTCAATTTTTATTTACTGTTTTTGTTTGCTTTGACACTTGTGGGAATTTCATGCTATTTTCAGTAATTTTACGTTGAAACGAAAATTTCAACATTCAATGTTTTAAATAAATTGTTGATAAAAATGTTTTAAATAAAGTAATTATAAAAGATAATATTCAACAATAGTAGGTGTGTTTACAGATTCTAAAACAGAAAATAAAATATTGAACATAATAGTTTTATGACAAAATAATATTTGCTGTGCCCCAATTCATCTTAGCACCTTTATTCATCCCACCCATTTGAACACATTAGTTAGATCAGTGCCTGCTATCTCTATCCAACGCATTAGCTTAAATGGTAGGATGAATAAAGGTGCGTTGTGCTCGACTATTCGCTTCACTCTAACGCGAGTATTTTACATTTTCCAAGCCAGATTTTTTATTAATCTGCTTCTTAAGAACGAAGTAAAGATGCTGATACCCATTTAAGGCCAATCCAATCAGTGTAAGCCGTTTGACATCGTGATTAATTAGATGAATGAGGGCACTTCTACCCTATAAGTTATTTTACACAATGCAAACTTTTGTTTGTGTTTTTATTGATGCAGATTCAAAATACGTTTAAACATATTACTTGTCAACTACATTTCTATGAAAAATAAAAGATTTAAGTCCACCTAAGAGTGTGATAAGACATTTCTTATAATTCCGAATGCTTTCTGAATAAAATATTTAAGTTCTTCATTCAATATATTATTAATGGAAAAACTCGATTTCCTTAAGAAACTATACATAGTGTTTGGTTCACGATCTCTCGATGGGGAAAAAAATTATTCTACACATACCACCAAATCTCAACCGTTACAGAGTTATTGAACTTTTTGTCTTAAAATAATAAAATACCTCTAACTTAAAAAGTTTACTTTGTATTTTAAATCTTTTAGTTTCATTCGAAAGGTGAGAAAATTTCCTATTTAATGATACTCTCCTTTCTTTCAGTTAATTAGTTTTAATTAACTTTTAGTTGTAAAGTAGTTAAACGTTAGTGTTTTTGAGGAGGTTTTTGTTAATTTTCTCAAAATAATGAATTATGATTATAGCAATATCTATTATCAAAAAGTTGGGCTTTAGGGCGATTCATAATTTGTTCTTCAACAGCATATTCCTTTTTTTTCTCATTCCTTTACAATTTCATTACTAAACTTTTCGTATGATCGACTTGCAAGTGCTTAAAAAACTCTAAACTAAAAAATATGCTTTATATCGTTATTTCCAAGGTTTCATTGGTAAGCTGAGAGAATTTTCTATCGATGTATGTAGAAATATCTTTTAATTAAGGGTACTAAATGACTTTTTACTAGTGAAATAGCTCACAATCACCGTTTTTCGAGGAGTTTTATAATTATTCTAATTATTAATCAACTAAATTTATCGTTACTATTGTTCATTTAGTGCCCCTAAACATTCTCTAACACTTGTTATTGGACACTTTATTCATATCTCTTTTCATTTCGCTGCTTTTTAGCACTATTTTTTGCATATGAAACGATGTGAAAAAAAAAATTATTTTGCGCCGTACCAAAAAGAGATAATTGAATAGAATCAAAGAAAGAACCGTAGAACTTGCTGAGATGCATTATTTGCATGATATTAATGGTGATGTTTATTATTCACTATTTTAAGAAAATTAATGAAAATGTTATTATTAGCTGTGCTGCAAAAATTTACAATCAGTTATCTATTTCTGCTTGTATTTACCGAAACCATCATTCAGATTCACCGCCCCTCTCATTCATTAACTTTCCAACTGACTGAAATTTCAAGCTAAATCAAAAGCTTGGGCGCAGAGGAAACATAAATTCCTACATCAACAAAAGCATTCATTTGTTATTATGTGGACAGTTTGAAGGCAGAAGTTGGCATCTCATACATTTTCGAGCATAAGTGAACTGCATAGTCTATATATGGTGCACTTTTGCTCAATAATCCCCCTCAGGACTAGCATAGAAACAAAATTCAGTTTGCTTCTGAGACCGAACACATCCGAACCTGAATGCGCTGTGTCGGGAGAACGAATGACGAGGGAAACGAACCAAACATTTCATTCATCGCGCCGGGCATGAAATAAATTTCGTTTTCTTACAAGTTCACGCAGGGATGTCAATTTTTTGAGCTCTGATAATAACACTAACTTTAAACTAATTCACTTCTAAAAGAATACTAAATTCACTTAACTGAAAGGTATTAGCACATTTTTCTCTGTATAATTTTCCTGGATTTCGATTGAAATGAAAAAAGTACAATTATTGCCATACTTTTTCAATTAGAGCTGTTGTTTGTTGGTTTATTTATGACAGTTTACACAATTGGGCGGTGCATTCGTGTCAAGGAAGTATATGATTTACATTCGTTACGATCAATTCAGTGTTCAAATTCGTGCATCAAGTTTGATCTGTCGTATTAATTAGAGCCAGTATTAGTGAAAATGAAATAAAAATATCTAACTTCAATAACCCAAACTATTTAGCTGAAACATGTGAGGACGTCATTCAATGGGAATTTTTTTCACTTTCCTAGTGGACCTAAAAGATTTGAAATACAAAGTATACTTTTTGAGTTTATTTATTTATTTATATAAGACTGTATATTAGAGTGTCAATGGCATGAATGGAAAACAGATGACCATCGAATTTAACAACCGGACGCACCTCAACAAAAAATTAGCTCCATCGGACGCGATTAAGGGATGCGCAAAACGGCCAAAGTACAAAATTTTTACCAGTGAAAAAAAAACACAAGGACGCTTAGAACATTCAAATATTAAACTCGATTTTTTATGCTAAATGGCTAAGGATGCAATGAAACGTCGAGATCTACTGCCACCCTGAGTTTTGTTTTAAGGAACCCTTTATGTAACTTTAAATATTTTCAATTTAAGTTGATACTAGGGTTTGAAAAGGCTGTTTTTAATTTATTTTCTGTGCCAAATGTCCTAGAACTGCTTGAAACAACCGATCTTGTATATACAAAAAAAATGCTTTGACAAAAGTTGCCTCTCTGGTACTTTTAATTTTTAAACTGAGATTTTCAAATAAAAATCAAAAAGCTGTTTTTTTATTGACACCAGATTTCGACATGTCGTTGATTTCTAAAACATCTGGCATACGAATAAAATAAAAACTGCATTACCAAACTCAAGTCTTATATCAATTCAAAAATATTCCTTGCACCAAAAGAAATCTTTGAACATTTTACCAGATCTCGACGCTTCATGACATTAGTTTTCGATTGCGCTCAAATGTTGCATGGAGACTTTTTTCGAGATACAGTGATATTGTTTCATAAATGTTTGCGCTATTTAATATAGGTATTGTTTTGTAAATGTGGTAGTAGAATCATCATCTGTCATTTTCTTATCATTTGTAATCTAAAGTGTGCAAGTTTCCGCACACTAGTCTGCCTTGGCTTTCCTTTTCAGTTCGACTTCCAAAGAATAATTTTGTGTGTACCTAGGAATGATACTCCTATCCTGACTATTTTCATGACTTAACTTCACTTATTTTAAAAAGCAGATTGGGATTTTAGGCCAACTTGGCCAATCGGACGCTACGGCTCTGCCTGTATATGTTTTACTATGCTAAAAAGCAACAACAAAAATATTGCGTAGATATGAAGTACAAATTTTTAGAAGCGTTTATTCAAATTATGAGAACTAGAACTGAAATTGCAACCCTTGACAACAAGCTACCTCAACGAAATTATTTCGATATCGACTTTTTCTAAAAGTGAACTCGCAGTGAGCAACATATTTCGAATACCGTTGAACTCACAATAGCTAGTGATTTTCATTTGCACCATTATTACTAATCCTAATGCTAAAACCCGACTAACAGTAATATGAGAATGTCTCAAATGCAAATATTATTGTTGGATTATTCATTATTTTGCAGAATTCATACGAAGTAGGCACTCAACTAGTGGTGGGATGAACACAGTTTCGAGTTCTGCACGAAAAATACCTCGAATAAACTGAATAAATTATTGAAAATAAATAAACCAAATGAAATTTAAAAAGCTAATAAAGCGAAATATTGATAAGAAAGGTATCAAATTAATAATATGAGTAGAATGAGTAATAAAAAACAAATTATATAACAAATAAATCAAATTAGTTCAGATCATTGAGTCAAAAATGAGAAAACATAAAAAGTTATAAAATAAATATAATTAATTAAACTGATTCAAACTAAAATTGGATGAAATAAATAAAAGGGATAAAGGAACAGATTCGATAAAATTAATAAAACGAAGAAACTGAATAGAACGTATGAACAAGAAAAAAATAATAAAATGATAAAATCAACAAAACGGAAAGAAAAAATAAAATGAACAGAATGAATAAAATGAATAACATGAATAAAACGAATGAATGAACAAAATATGGATGAAATACATTACATGAATGTATTGAAAAAAGCAATAAAATAAAAAGATAAATAAAATGAATAAAATAAATCAAACGTGAAAAACAATATAAGATAAAATAAAATTATAAATGTTCATAGAAACCGATTTAGATGCGCTAGAGACAAACGGAAAACGCTACTTTTCACCATTTTCCTTAACTTTTCCGAAAAATAATATGTCGTATAGGTAAACGTGAACTGTTTTATTTTTTGGAACAGTATTATTCTTGATAAATAACTAAAAATGGCAAAGGTTATAAAACAAAAACTTACAAAACTTATACCCCATTTGCCGTAGCTATACACTTTCTCCAACAAAATTGCCTTCCTGTATTCGGCTCAACAAACTATAACATAAAAAAAATCACGTTTTACTAAGTTTTAATGGTGGTGTCGCTCTTATAATCCAAAATTTATACTAGCTAACTCATCAAACTTCTTCATTTGGATCCCCAGAACAATAAAAAAAATGCTGAAAATTATCAAAGACAGTTCAGGGGCACTTCAACAGGTATGAATTAGAAATTTTGCCTAAAATCGGCCCATTTTTCAAAAAATCTAAATTTGACATCAGTAGGGACCGCTTTAGAAAATTCACTCCGTAGAAAAAAAAAGTCTTAATACTCTAACCTCGGCGAACTAAATCGAATGGAATAAGTCGTTCGGCCCTCCGGGCCTCGGTTAAAATGTCGGGTTCCAGGGCAAAAAAAAATCGAGATAATATAAAATCTCGACGTTTCAAGCATTTTAAAGATATTGACATCAATAATACGAATACGATTTCAGAAATTTCATGGAGTGCCCCTTCTGAAAAAAAATTGAATTCCTACTTATATGGGAATTTCATATATGACCAGACGGTTCAGTCTATGTTTCCGGAACCATACAAGCGATTCGCATCAAATTTTTATATACATCTATGGGAATAACATATCTATTAGACCGGCAACAAATTTGACTTTTTTGGAACACTGCTAATTCAAATGGTAATTGGATGCTATGATCTGTGCATCCAATTACCATTTGAATTAGCAGTGTTCCAAATATGAGCTTTTTCCAATAGCTATAGTTTACCCACAAGAGGTTTTAAGTTTCTATAGTAATATATATGGAAACTCGAAAATAAAAACTTAAAGTCGGGAAAATGTACTTTTGCATATAAAATATTTAAAATAATCCATAAAGAATTGTAAAAAAGTTGTCAATGTTCCATAAAACAAAACTGAAAATCCATAAAACAATGTGAATGATCCATAAAAATGGGTGATTTGATCCATAGATTATGTAAAATTGAACCATAAAATGGTCGCAAAAGAGCACTAAAATAGTAATAAAAGAGCAATTAAAATCAACGAATGCCCCATAAAAATATTGGAAATGTTCCATAAAATGATACATTTTGCGCCATAAATTAACTGACATTGATCCATAGAATATTAACAATGTACATTAAAACACGTCGATATGTTCCATAATATCGACAAAAATGTTCCACGGTATTACAAAATGGAGCAATAAAATGTCAGAAAAAGTTCCATAAATTTGATGAAAATGTTTGCTAAATATTTTTTCTTGGTCCATAGAAGATGTAAAAATGAACATTAGAAATGATTCATATATCGTACGTTAAATTATGGTTCATGGATATTTACAAAACGATCCATAAGAAAAGAAAATATAGAACGATCCATTAATATGTGCTTATGCACTAGAAAAAATAAATTTAATGAATTCATGCGAAATTTTATGGTAAACTGAAAAAATAAGTTGTGCTTAATAATTCTCATAACAGTGACAGTGTTTTAACAAGTGAGCTTATACTTGGAGCTAGTGTGATGCGGCTTGGCCGCATATCCGAGGCCAAGGATCCGAAGCGGCGCAAAGCCGCTGAGGATCCGTTGGACGAGGCATTGATTAACCCGTAGCTGGAATTGCAAGCAAACCTGTGGTCCTCTCGTTTGCCCGGTTTACTTAAAGATATGGGCTATAGCTAGTTAAAAGCCGACTGAGCGGCAGCGAAGTCGGACAGTGCACTAGAAAGCGATGTGGCGTAGCCACATTAGTCAGTGTTCGTGTATAAAGTGTCCGTTTTCGCTTCAGATAGTTATTCAGATAGTATTTGCGACTCATGCCAGCCTGTGTCAGTGGTCTAATAACTCTCAGCGCGCTAATATCATAGATACCCTGCCGTTTAAAGAGTTGCCATAATGATTTCAGGCTAGCCAAGGTCAGTTACCTGACTAGTGGGATACGGAAGCTGAAGTTTAACTATAATGTATGCATTGTTTGTTGTAGTTTGATATTACAACCAAATGTAATAAACTTTATTATTAGTTCGAATAGCAAAAATTTCGCATGAATTCGTTAAATTTATTTTTTCTAGTGCATAAGCACATATTAATGGATCGTTTTACATTTTCTTTTCCTATGGATCGTTTTGTAAACATCCATGAACCATAATTTAACGTTCGATATATGAATCATTTCTAATGTTCATTTTTACATCTTCTATGGACCAAGAAAAATTATTTAGCAAACATTTTCATCAAATTTATGGAACTTTTTCTGACATTTTATTGCTCCATTTTGTAATACCGTGGAACATTTTTGTCGATATTATGGAACATATGGACGTGTTTTAATGTACATTGTTAATATTCTATGGATCAATGTTAGTTAATTTATGGCGCAAAATGTATCATTTTATGGAACATTTCCAATATTTTTATGGGGCATTGGTTGAATTTAATTGCTTTTTTATTACTATTTTAGTGCTCTTTTGCGACCATTTTATGGTTCAATTTTACATAATCTATGGATCAAATCACCCCTTTTTATGGATCATTCACACTGTTTTATTGGTTTTCAGTTTTGTTTGATGGAACATTGACAACTTTTTTATGGATCATTTTTGTTGTTTTAGCGGCGCAAACTTAGGGCTGCCCTTAAAGTTCAATAAAAAGTTCCACATTAACTCTGCATACTTCAAAACTTATGGTCGCGTAGCTTATTTCATAATGAACAGCTTTGTTGAAGACTGCATATTGATTGGAGGTTTCCCAATAAAGTTATTTAACTTTGAAGTCCAACCGATTTTTTTGAAAATTCCTATTCTGTGCGAGAAAGAGAGGCAACACATAACTTTATATGACAATATCTTTTTACTGCAAAATCGGATCAATTTGCAGTCTTCGGCAATGTTGATCCTTATACCTTAAGCAATATATCTGCAGATTACGGGATTCACAAGATGACACTGTCATTTTGTACTGAATTTATTGTTTCTTTTGCCTATTTTTCATATATTTTCACATACAAACTTTAAAACTCTTGTGAGTGAACTAGAGTTTTCGGGAAAAGCTCATATTTGATAAATGCTATGTGAAGTCAATTACCGTTTGATTTAGCAGTGTTCCGAAAAAAGTCAAAATTGTCTAATACCTATCATGTGGAACTAATTTGGTGAAAATCGGGCCAACCATCTCCGGGAAACTGATGTGAGTTTGTTAATTTAGAAAGATGGTTACTTTTTCTGGGTACTTCCGGCAACGATATTTCGGTTGGCCGTCGATAACCTAGAACTGCAAATTCAAGTTATTTGGCACCCATTTTAGCAAAATTTTTACCTTTTTGCATTCATCGCGGTATCGATTTGAATCGGAATTTTCTATGTGACCGCACGCCACAACCCGTAACTCCGGAACCGGAAGTCGAGTCGGGATACAATTAAATATCAGTTTCCGGGGACGCAACCCCTTTCGGTTGAGACTAAGTTTGGCCAAACCGATTTAGCCATCTCCGATAAACCGATATAACCGTTATTCCGAATTTGGATACTTCAGCCGGGGCTTCCAGAACCGATGATGGTGGCCAATGTGGCCAAAGAGATTTTGAATGGCTGTTAGTGACCTAATACTACAAATCCAAGCAGTTGTGGTCACATTTTGGAAAAAAAATCACATATTTAACATTCATTGCAGAATTCGTTAAAAACGGAATTTGCTGTGTGATCGTACTCATCACCCTGTAATTCCGGATCTGGAAGTTGGATTCAATAGAAATTCAATAGCAGCCGATGGGAACGTTGTTTCGACTAAGTGAAATGGCGGAATTTTTCGTAAAAAATAGGAAATTGTATTTCAAATGAGTAAAAAATCCCCTTAATTAAAAAATTAGCTCGAAAACTCAACGTAGGGGTTAGGTATTTTTTACATAGAATGTGTTAAATTTTTTAAATAAATCGGTTAAGTAGTTTTTGAATGACAGTTGACACCGCAAATCGTGTTTTTTCAGAGATGTTCTACAAAAAGCTTCGTCACCGAGTCGCTTGTCAATATTTTTGCATAAAAAAATTACAGAATATTATTGAAATGATACACTATTGGTCAATTCGCTTAACCCAATTTAAAAAAAAAAAAAAACAAAAAAGTTTTTTTTACGCTGATTTAAACCCTTTCGACGGCCCAGATACTATTGGATTTCGCGTAAAAAACAAAACAGGCTCAGGATAAATCTAATGTTGTAGGGTTAACCTGCTAACAGCTGGTGTTATCTACATAATTTATTGCAGCCCAAATTTATCATGCATGAACAAAACGATGCAAATGCATTCTAGTACAAATGCTTTATCGGAGTGAGATAATCCTACCTGTACTTCACAACATGCCTTGCATAACCCCATCGTTAACCGTCGCCAATTGGTTCACTTGTGGTTTGTATGATTTCAATTACGCTGGGTAAAGCAAAAACGTAGTCACAACACAAAATTCCCGTCTGGTCGTGATAACCGAAAGAGTCGTATCTGTCTCCAGAATATTGTTTGATTCAATTTCGATAGCCACCATGACGAACGTGCCTTTTTCCGTCGGTGGCGACGACATTGAGTGTACAAACGGCTACCACCCGAAGTGGGAATCTTATCTGCCTTCAACATTTTGCAATAGCTGTTTCGAAAAAAAATGAAACCTAACACTATTGAAAATGTCCGAATCAGTGTTCGAGATAGGTAGGCTGTTGAATCATATCAAAACAATAGCTTCAACGGCAGGAAAACAGGAAGTATTGGTTTAAACACAGTTATATTCGGCAATAAAGACTCATTTGGATTCATTTGAGACCAACTGGTCCAAAATAATTGTCGTGACTGGCGCTAATGCCGTCATTCTAGCAAGGATTATGAACATATCCGCGATAACTGCATCTTTTGCGGATGTAACGTGGTCAATTGGGTCATTAAATTAAGAATAAAATCCTTATTTCATAACATAAATCGGTAGAGTTTAACTTTCTTAATGTAATAATATATCTATGTCACACCCTTAAAACTTCCGGACAATTTTAAATCAATATTTCACGTCCTTTGACACTGTCGATCTTACTTGATATTGGGTTGTTGTACAAGAAAATAATTCGGCATTGAAGGTTAATAAACTGATGTAATGACAGTTCGTACATGTTAGATGAAACAAGATGGGCAGTACCGTCTTTATACATTAGCATACTGGCTCTGGGCCAGAGGTCCGAGCATTTTGGGAGCCCCACAACGATGATAGATATAAATTCTTTCTAAAGCCTGTATTGGACATAGGATTCATGGCCGTAGACAGTAGATTTCTTCAGAAATTTTCCTCTTCTGAGAAATCCATCGTCCTAAATGCCTCGAGTTTTTAATGAAAATCAACAAAAAGCTACGTAGGATGGTCTGACCCCCTACCGTCGCATATCGTCACAAGATACTAATCACCCCTTACTCCTAAAATACTACGTCATTTATGTATGCACAGGGCTTCCAATAATTCAGTAATAACAACTCCTTCGGAAAGTGTTTATAATCAAAACACACCTTGTATCGATCACTATTCATAGCTCTTCCCCATTTTATGCCGTTACATCCCTACTGTGACTTAGTTTAGACTGAACATATATAATTTTTTCGCATATTTTCCAAAGTTGTTTAATTGACGGATGGCAACACCAGCTTTATTTAAATATTTTCGTTGGAATTCTGCACGCAGACTAATCTATAACTCGAAAAAATACTCAACTGGACAGAAATCGAACCCATCACCTCTCTGGTAACTTGTATCATGTAATGCACCTCTTCTACAATATGCCCCCAGAAGCCCCAACCAGTCTCCATCCAAAGCATACAGATAGAAGTGGATTTTCCACCTTCTAACCTTAAACCTCCCACGCGTTTTACACTTGATTGCAACATCTGTGTCATTTCTGGGGCTTCGGGAGGAGAGCGAAGTATTGGGAGCCTTTGACTTTGCCCATTCTCCACACTCCCCCTAGGCCCGCAAAACCATTCTCGCCGAAGAAGAATCTGCTGCATGAAGGTTCGTTTATCCGACCGACAGTACCAGTCCGTGCATACGTACGCCCCGAGACGACCCCAGTTTGGAGACTGGCTTCGGTGTCGAGGCGCCAAACTGTCGGTTCATTATCTCCGATGATGTTGAATTATAATTTGTAAGCGGCACTTTATTCTCTCGCCTATAAAAATAATACGGTGTTGATGTTTTAGATCTTGCGTAACAGAGCGGATCCAAGTACGAACTTCGCTTGGTCGGAAATAAAGTCAAGAGGGTGGCAACCTTGACTAGACAGTTCCGCCAGTTCAGGTCAAACGCAATAGGTGCTCCTCAATGTTGCAATTCGTAGAAATCTGCAGATTGAGGTATAAAAATAACAGAAACAATTAAATTTTAAATTTAGCGGAATTAATAAGATGAAAATTTCAGAACATTGTGCTAAGTTTTGAATCTCTGTATTCATTGGCGTTATACTTTCAGATTCCGACTACAGAAAACACAGTGCAGTGGCTTATGTAGAGAAAGTCGGCTGCATTTTTTGTTCTGGTATTGACATTAACTTAAATATTATGTTAGATAGATAGGATTTTGGAGTTAAAGGGTTATATTTGAATTTTTATCATTTTCTCTAACCAAGATAGCAAAATTTTATTGAACAAGCTTTCCATTATAAAGTTCTCAAAAGAAATTTTTCAAAGAGAAGCTTTCACAATCAACGAAGATATATCTTTTGACCAAAGCGCTGCTTTTTTATCGCTTGCAGTGTCCACAATATCCCACGAATAACTCGACTGAAAATGATGAGATTTGCAAAATCTTTAGTATATAATAGTGGTCTGTGATTGAATACAGTGTTTTGAGAAAATATGTATATTTTTTCGATATAAATTTCGGGAGTAAAGGAACAATAAATTAGATCAGGCTAGTAGCGTAGCACAAACTTGTTTTGAGAGGGTTTTAGTGCAATTCGCAATATTTGTCATACAATGCAAAATGTCCTACAAACCCGAATATTAAATACAAAACTGCTCTCTACTAAAAAGCAATCCGACGTCGGTTCTCATGGTAACAGGCACTTAGCCAAGGGGGGGTAGGAGGGTTTGGAGGCTAAATCCGCACCCAAAATTTTTAATAATAACTCTAAGAAAAAGCATGTTTTTGGTGACTCTCATCAAATTTGTATCTTGATTGGTTTGAACAACTTAATGAGAGATTATTGAGAAAGGTTGTTATTTCGAACCATTAAAGATACCAGTCAAGATACCTACTCAATATGTTGAGTGTGACAAAAACAGTTCCTTTCATATTGTGTGACTCGTCGAAATGATAACAGAAACTGTTACTTTCTTTCATACTGTGGTGATCTGTCGAGAGAGTCGCAGAAGCAAGAAGTTGTGCTCCGGCCTTTTCGCATAAGACGCATAAGTCTTTCGTGATGTGAAACATTTACTGAAAGTGAAAATGGAGGTTGTGCTGAAGGAAGTCGCCTTTATCGAGCTCCACCATGTCAGGCATTGAATGCTGATAACCTTCAACAAATTAACCCAGGCGTAACCAGTCATTTTGCATAATAACTTGTAGCACCTGGTTTCTGTGACACCGCTATAATTAAGATCCTCATATATATGGACGACGAGAAAATCAATGGACGGCTTCAAGAACTGATATCACTTACTTGCACCGGGACTATTAAAAGATTCATATCACTTCTGGAAAAAATGAAATTCATTATAAATCTAGAAAGTAATTCGCCGTATTTCAAATGGTGTTTTTGTGGTGAGAATCTAGGCGCACCGACGCATTGGCTCCTGACCCTGCACGTACAAAACATAATGCAATAGTATCACCACTCACGTTACATCTTTGCATATCCATTGTCTTCAATACCATTACCTGAACCACAAACAATTGCCAAATTTGTGGCTGCTGTTCAGGTAATATTGATGGCAAAAGCTGTGGCAAGTATCTCAAAATTAACAGCCAGCACCATCATTGAGGAAGTCCACACTCGTGACCCGTAAAAGTATAAAAAACAAGGATGAAATCAAATGTTCGCGAACATGAACATGTCAGTAACTACGATGATGACACGGAAATGTACGAAATAGAAATGAACGACCACCAGGACGCTGTTGATTAGGAAAAATATTTCCCAGCCTAGGAAACAGGTATAATCGCGCAATTACTAGTCGCTCGCACGGGATCTGTTGGACAACCGTTAACTTTTTATTATTTTTATTGCTTACATCATTGAAATATATGAAAGACCCACAGCTCTGTTTAGCTAACGCATTGAACCGAATCGAATAAACAAATTATATAATAAAAAAAAGTTTTGGATAAAATTGAGCCCAAATCTCTTAAAAAATGAGCATTTTATCGCAAGTAATCGCCACGGTTAACAAAGCTCAGATGCTAGATATTAGCCAAAATGAAGTTAGCTAAATTATACACAAATTGAATGTCTGTAATAGGTTAGTTCACTGTACGCTTAGTACAAACACCAGGCATCTCACCCAAGTGTGCTAGACAAAAATATTTCAATTTGCTGATAACAATATAGCCAAGAAGACAGTTTTTGTTTCGTGCCATAGTATTTGTATTGTATTGAACAGATATCAGTAGACTATCTCGGAGAGCGACTAAAATGTTGTAACTGGAAGAATCTATAAATCAATAAGTTGGGCTTATTGTCGCGATTTCATGTTTTTAGTATGTGACAGTCTTTCAATTGAAATCGACTCAAGAGTACTTCTTCTATCTTTTCTATACTCTCAACTCGAGTGCTTTCGGAATTGCGTTCTGATCCTCTCAATTTCGAAAGACGCTTACTAACTTGGTTTAAGAGAGTTATTGCATTACGCCTCGATAGTGGTGCATCGAGGAGACCGAGTGGCCTTGTGCGCCATTTTTCTGTTCTATATTGCTTTCATACTCTGCACCTGCGCATACCAACGCTCAACCACTAGTCTGTGCGCGGTGAGGTGGTCGACGTGGATTGACTTTTGCTGTGTGCCGTGTTTGCCAACATTGTTCCACAATTTGGTGGCGGTATTCGTGGACGGGGCTCACGGTGGGAGTCATTTTGTGTCCATTTATCGGTCGACTTCGTCATCGTGCATAGACATATTAAATTAATTTAATAATTAAATTAATTTAATAAATACATAAGTAGAAACCTATTAGTTGTCGTTTTGTAATAATGGTAGTTTTTCATACTAGTGTACAATTGTTATGTACTAGTCGTATATCTATCTGTGTATGTGTTCGTCTGAGTATTTGTGACATTTGGGTCAGGGAATGGATGCGGAACTGGCGCATAATACTTCCGGTGTTTTTCTATTCTACTTCATTCGGCTGTCTTTTTTGTACATCTATTAGTTTGCTTTTTCATACACTTCTAATCAAGCTCTTTGTATCTTTTTTACTTTATTCGGCATGTTATGATTCATTTTATTAGTATATACCTACTATACGCTATCTATACTCATATAGGTACAAACGCTCGTGTCCTTCGCGATAACACAAACCTGGTCACAAACGCGACCATGCAATTGCAACAATCCACATGAAAACACCCCGGTAGTTAAGTAAGCGTAGCACCTTTAAACTTCCAAACGCGGTCTCAAACATTAACCCACCACTCGCGCGATCATGAAACGGTCACGTCCGGAAGTCTTATCTCGGTCCTAGCAATCTGGACTAATGCCTTCAGTAGAACCAATAAAAACGTGACGCACATATTCACCAAACAACACGTTCCATGGTGACATGACCTGTAACTCTACGGATATGGGGAAACAGACTGTCTTCTACCATCTGTACCATACACTAAAAATTAAGCTTCAGATTCACGGTCCGCGCGTGATCATTCGAGAATACGCGCTACATCATTATAAAATCGAAAGTATACACGTGACAAAATGCCTGAGTTCTTCGCGACCATCCACGGCACCTACACCCGCGATCTCGTAAACATGATAACATCCCGGTGATTAAGTAAATATCTCAGCTCCCATAAATTTTCAAACGCGGTCTCAAGTGAGAACCTAAATACGCACACACGATCATGAATCGGTCACTTCCGCATGTTTCTATCCTTGATATCAGCAGACTAGGTCCATGCCTTCAATTGAACCAATTAAAAAAAGAAAGCGCTCATATCCACTGGATACAACGTTACATGGCGACATAACCGGGGACTCTAGTAATATGGGGTAACTTACTCCCTGTCAGAATGTGAATTGTACACCGAAAACTATCAGAATGAAGGTCCGCGCGACCATCCAAGAACGCACGCGTATATAGGAATAGCCACACGTTAACAAAATCCAGTTTTGTACACGTGAAGTCACATGCACGCGAGCACACGTGACAAACACGTTAACATACGCACGCTGAAGCCCCTCGCGATTAACAACGCACGTGAACGTTTTAGCACTTACGAAGTTTCAAACGCTGTCTCAAACGCCAACCTACAAACGTCCGTTTTCGCGCGCACACGAATGGTCACCTCCGGAAACCATTACCCTCTGTCCTAATAACTTAGATCCATACATTCAGTAGGACCAATCGAAAATTAAAGTTCATATCTACTAGACAACACGTTCCATGGCCACAAGACCGGGAACTCTAGTAATATGAAAGATCCAACTTTCTTATAACATCTGGGCCGTACCAAAAATAAAGTATTAGATTCACGGTCCGCGCGCGATTATCCAAGAACACATGCGAATGTGCGAAAGACACACGCGACATACAAACGCACATGCGATCGAACACGTTAACGTACAAATGTTCGAGTCCTTCGCGATGATACACGCGATCGCGAAGTCCCTACGCCCGTACATACCTGAACCGTACAATGAATATTACATTCAGAATCACGGTGTTTTATTAGCCTATATATGTAGTGGACGGTGGGTGAAAATAGTTTTATACACAGCTAAACTTTTCAAAATTTCACAAATTATCCGACAAAAAAATTGCATGCCCAAATTTAAAACAATGAAAATATTAAGATTCACACCACTACACGCTGAAGCATCTAAGAACAATAAACTGACGAACGGTATCAATTACGTTTTAATCTGCTTACTCGATTGATATTCGATTCTATTGCGAGACATATTCATGCCCTTAATTAATGACTCGCCACTTGAACCGGAGTCTCGGAAAATGTATGGAAATCAAATTAACCCACCGAGCGAACGTGCTATCAATAGCTGCTACCGTTCCCTTCCTCCTGGACAATCAGAAATTGAAGTCCAAATTTACACCCCGCAAACGGTGACCCAAGTAAACCATTCCCTGTCGGTTGACAGATGAAAAGTGTGTTAATAATTATCAATTTCCACTCTCGATTGTGCTGGTTTCATCACCAGTTAATTATCGCCTCGTTGACTTTCCCATGAAAGTGCGGTACGGAAGCCCGCCAAGAGGACGTTGTCGTATCGAAGAACGATTGTTTGCCTATGGTGTGTATAGTTTATCAGCTTGCTGGAGCAAATTAGCGAATTGTTTCCTCTATTTGGTCCACAGCAAGAAGCAGGATGGGACTGAAAGCTGTAAACTTCAAGTCTTTGCCTTCCCCCATGGTGTGGGCGATTTCGCTGGCATCCCCTCTGGCAATTAAAGTCTTTTATGGTTTCTTTTATATTGATAAAGTTGTTTGTCTTCTGAAGTTCATCTTCCCGAACGACATAGAATCCGATCATTTCGTTTGAAGCAGTTTGTTGATTCTATTTAGAAGCTAATTATATCGTTTGTGAATGAAAGAGTTTATATATTTTGGGAAGTTGTTTTCGATAATTGAGTTTTGATTTTTCGCGAAGATTTAACGCAACGAATCGTTCTCATTCTTTGATATCGACTGAAAAGTGGTCCACAATATTGCTCAGTGATAAAATGGTGCATTCCGCTTCCATGAACTCCAGTAAAATATACAATCTGTACTGCGGCACCTGGTACCAATGAAATCGAATACGTCTATTGATTGGAACGATGACAATGTTGGCAAACATGAAAAGGCGATTGACAAAAGCTCCAGAGCTCAGCTGCAGTTTGGTTGATGCAATTTCCCCATTGATGAACTAGTTTTCTCTTTTAGTAGGCCACAATTGAATTGTGTTGTATTGGCGGAAAGAATGCAGGGCAAGATTCACTGGTTGGAGCAGCACAGTTTTGTTTGAGCATCGAATCTACGCAAAATCGAGTTAGGTTTCATATATGATAAGATTTTCAATTCAGTTTTCAGGAACAAGTTGAATATTTCTGACTATGTACAAACCCGACGGTACCGTACCTACCAATTAGCATTCCCGTAAACCTTAAGGTTTATGGATGGTTTAGGTGTATCGCCTCCTTCAGTCTAGGATTAACCCTGGCAGGTTTTTTTGTTAGGGAAACTTTGCCACTGCGACCACTATTCAGGTTATCAGCCCCTGTTTGCTGTACATGTTACAAATGGCCCGAATCGAATGTATTTGGAAGCGAGTTGTTTGTTTGTCCACATGTGTCGTTCCAATCGGGTAGTACATTATTAATGTAGCTAAGGATCCGTTTGGGACAGGTACGCCATACTTCGTGAGGCGTCATAACATGCCTTCCGAAGTAACGCTCCCTACGAAGAAATAGAACTGCACAATGGCAGAGAATATGTTCCGCGCTCTTGGGCTCGTAGTTACAGAAACGTGCTGCTTGGCTGTCCGAAAAGATTGCGATTTTTGCATGTCTGTAGTTTCGTTTCCTACAGACCTCCGAGCAGTTGTATATTGCATATACCTCTGCTTGGAAAACTGTAAGCCACTTTCCCATTGATATCGCTTCTTCAATTCTTGGTCCGTAAATTCCCGAGCCAGTCAGCTCACCCATTTTAGAACCATCCGTATAGAGTGACATTCTACCTTGAGGTAGTATGGGACCCCCTACATCCCGTATCTAACGATCACATGAGATATCGAAGTTTGGTTTAGCCTCCGGTTTATCTTGAACTGTACTCAAGACAGGATTTAGTTTGAGTTCCTTTATTATACTCAGGTGGTCATTTAAATCCCCATTAAATAGTGGTTTACCCTTTACCACTCTCAGAGAGCCAAGTCTCGCCTCCCTCATAACATGTTTGTGCAATGAAGGTAGATGCAGCATGGCTACCATAGCTGTAGTAGGTGTTGATTTGATAGCGCCTGTGATCAGAGTTAAAAATATTCAAATTCATTGAATGAAAATTGATCATATTCAGCCGCATTCATTTTCAATTAGGTTCTTTACTGGCACAGTTAACCTCACTTTTCTTGACAGTTCGCTTGTACTGTTTAAATGGACTTAGAAAAATTTGTGAACGACTAGATTCACTCGAAGAAAATCGCAAAGAATTTTTCTAAGTCCAAAAAAACAGTACAAGTGAACTGTCAAAAATGAACACTCAGTTCATTTGTGACGTAACCGTAAAGTATTCAATTGGTGTAATGAATATATTGTACGATATTCAACTGAATCAATAAGATGGATAGTTGAATGAATATTTTTTCTATTCACCGCAAGTCGCAACAGGTTCATTTTCAGACGTCAAAAAAGAGCTTCGATTATTTTTAACTTGTTTAACTTTGGGCCCCCACACAATGGAGGAATACGTTAATCGTGGTCTGGCGATGGTCGTGTAGGACCAGTAAGCCAACCTCGGGTTAAGTTTTCCCGAAGAGTTTACTGCACGCCCACAGTGCTGTTGTTGCTTTATTAACGGCGTATGTCAGGTGCGAGTTCCAATTCAGTTTTTTGTCTATAGACCTAAGTGTTACGCTTCTTCTGCGTAGTTGATTGCAGTTCCACTGAGCGATGGGAGAACCAACTTCAGTTTTTTCCTATTGGAAAACGGTACAATGACCGTTTTTCCGGGGTTCACGTTGAGTTCCTCTTTGAAACACCATGTCATGATGAAGTTCAGGACTAATTGAATCCGATCGCATAGTAAATACAGATTCATGTTTTCCCCTCACAATTAGGACAATGTCAAATGCATATCCAACAATCTCGAAACCCATTTCAGTCAAATCATTGAGAAGATCGTCCACCACTAGCGACCAGAGCAGGGGTGATAGCACGCCTCCCTGGGGACAGCCTCTATTGGCTGTTATAGTTGCTTATAGTCTCCCAAAGTTGCTCTGATCTCTCGACTCCTGAGCATTGCAAGAATTCAGTCCCCTATCGATTTTCCAATCCTCTTTTTGCAGGATTGTAGGACGTATTATCAAAAGCACCCTCGATGTCAAGAAAAGCGTTAATTGCTATTTCCTTGAAATCGAGGGTTTTCTCAATAAGTGTCACTAAGGTATGTAGGGCTGTTTTCGTAGGTTTGCCCTTTTGATATGCAAACTGGTACTTGTTTAGCGGAGCTTTCGATAAGTGCTCCGTTAGAATATAGTGGTCCAGCAGTTTTTCCATCAGTTTTAGAAGCGTTGATGTCAAACTAATAGGTCTAAAAGCCTTGGGTAGTGTCAGGTCTTTTTTACCTGTTTTTGGAATAAATACTACCCTAACGTCTCTCCAGCTTATATGTTTGTGCCTAAGCATAAGACTGGATCTCAGGATGTTTAATAGATCCGGAAGAATTATGTCTGCCGATTTTTGAAGAAATATTGGAAGAATGTTATTAGGGCCGGAGGATTTGTAGGGGTCGAAGATGTTGATTGCCCATTTAATTAGAGATGGTGTGAAAATCTGCAGGCCAGTTTATGTGATGTCTTACAAGTCTTGTTAGGACGGAGTCCATCACAATCTGTCGAATTCTCGTCTTTCGTAACCGACCGAAGAAAGTGGGTGTTCATTAGAACATCCAATGTTACACTGTTGCCAATTGTGAGAGAACCGTCGCCTTTTTTCACTTGCCCTGGGCTATCTGTGTGGTCCATTGAAAAGGCTTTTTGAAGGCGAACTGCCTCTGGAAAGTTTCCGATGTTCTCACAAAAATCGCTCATTGATAGTTTTTTAGCCTTTCTCAACTCAGTGTTGTATTTGGTAAGAGCGGTCCAGTAGTTTGACCAGTTACCAGTAATCTTCGTGATATTGAGCAGGCGCCTAGCTTCCTTCCTAAGTGTTGCTAGATTTTCGTTCCACGAAGGAACATCACGACATACAGACTAGGGTGTCCCAAAATGACATCATGTTAAAAAGTCATCAGGCTCACTTCTTAAATGAAAGGTTAAGGTATCAGGACCACTTTCTTCTTCGGAGTGAATTTGCTAAAACGCTCCCTACTGGTGGCGAATTTTGATTTTTCGAAAAATGGGCTGATTTTGGGTAAAATTTCAAATTCATGGTAGTTGAAGTGCTTCTGAACTGTCTTAGATTTTTTCAGCATTTTTTTATTTTTCTGGTGATCAAAATGGAGAAGTTTGGTTAGTTAGTTAGTACAAATTGTGAAGTATAAGAGCGGCTGAGCCATTAAAACTTAGTAAAAAGTGTTTTTGGTGTTTTTCATTAGTTTTTCTTCAAAACTGGGTATCTACCAATTTTTAAAAGTATAGAGAACACTTCAAATAGTTGAGCCGAATAAAGGGGCGTAATTTTGTTGAAGAAAGTGTATAGCCACGGTAAAAGGGGTATGAGTTATATAAGTTTTTGTTATATAACCTTCGACATGTTTAGCAATTCATCAAAAATAATAACGTTCCAAAAAATAAAACAATTCAAATGTGCTTAGACCACATATTTTTTGTGAAAATAGAAGGAAAATGATTTAAAACGGCGTTTTCTGTTTGTCTTTAGTTCGTCAGGATCGGGTTTAATGAGAATTTGATGATTTTTTGTACCATCAATTATAAATATAATGATAACTTTACTAATGATGCCAAGTCTCTAATTACTTTTAGAAAAGTTTATTCTCTATAAATACTTCTTGGAGGCTTATCCACCAAAATTATTGTACTAGAAGAGCGTTGTATTCTGTCGTTAAACTTTTTCGAAAATACAAAGCCTCCAAAATTGACTATTTCGGAAATGTGTGATCTAAAACGTAAGGATCAGTTTTTCAACATTCACCCCACCCTTCTGAATTTTTCTTCACTCTAAGGTACCTAACATGGGAATGAGACTTTATATACAAAATCTGAATGCGTTAATCAATTCGGCATACAAATATACGCCATAACTTGCCACTAACTCGACATATTTGTTTAATTTTCATGATTTTCAACCCCACTAGGTGGTTATTAATATACTAAATAATTTAAAAAAAATTGTTTACCGATTCTGATGTACTAGAGACAAGAAGAAAACGCCATTTTTCTTCATTTTCCTCCTATTTTACGAAAAACAAAATGCGGACTAAGCACACTGAAATTGTTTTATTTTGTAGAACAGTGTTATTTTTTATGAATAGCATAAAATGTCAAAAGGTTATCTAGCAAAAATTTAAATAACTCATACCCCACTAGCCGTAGCTATACATTTTCTTCATCAAAAATACGCCCCTATATTAGGCTCAACTATTTGAAGTGTTTCCTATGCTTTTAAAATGTTGTAGATACCCAGTTTTGAAGAAAAACTAATGAAAAACACCAAAAATAACACTTTTTACTAAGTTTTAAAGGCTTTGTCGCTCTTATAATCTACAATTTGTACAAACTAACTAATCAAACTTCTCCATTTTGATCTCCAGCAAAATAAAAAAATGCTGAAAACAATCTAAGACAGTTCAGGAGTACTTCAACAAGCATAAATTTGAAATTTTACCCAAAATCAGCCCATTTTTCGAAAAATCAAAATTCGCCACCAGTACACAGTGGTTTAAAACGCGAAAAACGTGATCGTTTTGAATAACTTCGAAATGGTTCGTTAAAGCGATATACAACCTTTGGAAGAATTTGTGACAATGGAACGCCCCTTCTTTCTAAATAAAAAAATTGTTGATTAATCCTCCTATAAGTGAGATGCAAAATTTATTTCTCGTATAATTAAAGATAGCGAGTTGAAGTATTCAGCAAAGTTGTAGTAAATTCATTTATAAGAAACTTTACCGAAGGTGGAAATGTCCTATCTTTAATAGTTTTTAAGGTATCGAGCATTATTTGAGAAAAGACCGGAAAAATCATTTTTTTCATCATAACTTTTTTCAAGATTTTTTAGAAGGCCACAATGTTCTACAGAACTGTCACAATTAATGAAATACATAATTTTTGTGAACAAAGTAATAAATTATGTTGAACCGTTTTTGAGATATTCACGTTTTTTGTTCGAAATACGGCCTACTTTGCTCTCAAATAACTCATGAACGGGCAAAAACGGGCAGACCACTCAGTATGGGTTTGAAAGTAATACAAAAATGCTATAAGCATCTGAACAAATCCTTTGTATCCGGTTGTATCCAGGGCTCTAGTAGCTAGAGTCAAAAAAGATGTTTTTCTAGTCTAAAATCATGGTATGAAACATATTTGGTGAAGCTGAAGAGATAAAGTGGTAGTGTCTTCGTAAAAGTTTTAGAGAATACTCTTACAAGAAACATTGCCGAAGACATCGGCTTTCTATCTCTACTGGTTGTTTAGATAAGGTGCACCATTTATGGATACCCTACAAAAATGGTTTCATTTGGTAATCTCGCATGCTTTGATTACTTGTGTCGCATTATCGCTGTCTAGTGTTGTGTCAGATTTTGTGTGCAGAAAAACAGTTTTGTTGGCTTAATTTGAATTTGCAGTTTTAATCAAGTGTGACGTGAAACAATTGCGATTCGTGTTGTGTTACGGCAGCGTACATTACTGAACTTTGCAAAAGTCATGTCATCGGTTACAGGTATGCATAAATGTAGATAATATGTGAATTTTTCAATATATTATCCCGTGAACTGTCAGTGACATGCATATAAATATACTCAAATGTGTTTTTCATTTTGCTTATAAGTATAAAATATATGATAATAACTTAACCATACCATGATACTGCTGCTATATTCAACATTACTAAAAATGCCACTTCATCTAGGTGGAATTGAATACCGCAAACAAATCAAAACGACAATTCGACCCAGATGCATTGTTCATGTTGGATTTAAGTGACTCTGACGAAGATTTTGATGCAGATGAGTGTAATAGCGATGGTGAATAGTAAACGAATTACTATAAGAATATTCCATTTTCATTTATATACCAATGCAAATTCAACCGTCAATTCGTTCTTCGCAAACACGAACAATCAATCCTATATTGATGGTCCAAGTCTTGGTACTACATTTCATTGTGGAACTTGACCTTCTCTGTCGACACACTTTGAAGTCAATGTCAGGGTTTATGTGCCGCCTACTTATACTAAAAATCCTTTCTCATTAGGGCTTGACCATACGACTACTGGCTTATAAACCAGCGTATTACCCGTACTACCACCGAACAATTCACTTTATCCAAAACCCAGTAAAGATAGAAAGCCGATATCTTCGGCAATGTTTCTTGTAAGAGTATTCTCCAAAACTTTTCTGAAGACACTACCACTTTATCTCTTCAGCTTCACCGAATATGTTTCATACCATGATTTTAGACTAGAAAAACATCTTTTTCGACTCTAGTTACCAGAGCCCTGGATACAACCGGATACAAAGGATTTGTTCAGATGCTTATAGCATTTTTGTATTACTTTCAAACCCATACTGAGTGGTCTGCCCGTTTATGAGTTATTTGAGAGCAAAGTAGGCCGTATTTCGAACAAAAAACGTGAATATCTCAAAAACGGTTCAACATAATTTATTACTTTGTTCACAAAAATTATGTATTTCATTAATTGTGACAGTTCTGTAGAACATTGTGGCCTTCTAAAAAATCTTCTAAAAACGTTATGATGAAAAAAATGATTTTTCCAGTCTTTTCTCAAATAATGCTCGATACCTTAAAAACCATTAAAGATAGGACATTTCCACCTTCGGTAAAATTTCTTATAAATGAATTTACTACAACTTGGCTGAATACTTCAACTCGCTATCTTTAATTATACGAGAAATAAATTTTGCATCTCACTTATAGGAGGATTAATCAACAATTTTTTTATTTAGAAAGAAGGGGCGTTCCATTGTCACAAATTCTTCCGAAGGTTGTATATCGCTTCAACGAACCATTTCGAAGTTATTCAAAACGATCACGTTTTTCGCGTTTTAAACCACTGTGCACCGTGCCGGCTGCGCATTTGGCTGTTGTGAGATCCAGCCAAAACGTGCGTTTAATTAATGGTGCTCTAGGAGTTGCTTTTAGCGATTTGGTGTGTTAGAAAAACTTTTTCAGAATGGAAGCCCCCTTCTTTTGATGTATACTGAATTGTGATTAATCCACCTAAAAGTGAGATAGAAAATTTATTTCCACTAACTTTTAAGATAGAGGCACGATGTCAATGACAAAGTTATAGTAAATTCTATTGCGAGAAAACTTGTTGAACATGCAAACTCTCCAAAATGTAATGGTGTTGAGATAAAGCACGTTGTTTGTGGGAGGCACCCAAAAAATCATTTTTTTATTATAACTTTTTTCTGAGATTTTTGCAATTCTTCAAATGTTCTATGAAGTTGTTGAAATTAAGAAATTGCAGATATTTGTCGAAGACGTCAACAATTTTTACTTCAAAACTTAAGAGTTATTAAATAAAATGGGTTAAAAATACCGCCATTTTGAATGATAATTACTAAGAGATGTGGAAATATGTGGAAGACATTTCGATTCCATGAGAAAGACAGTGAAAAGTACTATAAGAAAAAATCCTACTCACAACGGGCATCCACTGGCCTATATATAAAAATACTTTTCGGCAATGCATGTTTTTCATTTTGTAACAAAATAATTATGACATTTTAAGCATAACTTTCTATACCAATTGTTTCTATGTGTTATTCTATTCTACGAATATTCTAAAAAATCTTTGGAAATGTCAAAGTACACATATGAATCCAAAACTCTTAGCTCTGTAGTCTCCAACTTACGAATTATTCCTAAACTAGCACAACAACAGAAGTGATCAACTAAAAAATGTGCAAAAATTTTTGGCTGTCTTTACAAGAATAAAAACCATTACAAACAGTATTAGGGTTACTGCGCCCTAATTCATCTTAGCTCCTCTATTCATCCCACCCATTGGAACTCATTAGTTAGATAAGTATTTGCTATCTCTATTCAACGCATTGACTCAAAAAGTCTAACTGTACTGCTTCTTATGAACGAAGGAAAGATGGTGATACTTACTTAAGCGCAATCCAGTCACTCTAAGTCGAGTTATCAACGAAATATTGTGACATCCCGACTAATGAGATGGATAAGGACTCGTCTACCCTATATGCAGTTCTCATGAAACGATTACGTGGCCGTAATTGTCAATAATTCTTTTGCAAGCACGCATTGAATGATTAAATATTTGAAATTAACCCTCAAAAAGGCAAGCGAAAATTGTGACTTCATAAAGCATCGCTTCTAAGACGCAATGAAATCAAGAGCCTCTTTTTTGTCGTTTTACCGGTGAGAAAATCGAAAGCCCGAAAACGCTCGATCATTTGTATTTCCAATTACAAGTTCATTGAAACTAGGGAACTGTAACTAGCCGAGCCTCTGAGACCCCTTGCCTTTTTGACGGTTAAAATTTGACAGAGATGCAATATATAGGTGAAAATATTTTTCTAAAGATTTTCTGGCAAGTCGGATCCTAAGTAGCAACTCTGACTACACAGTCGTTTCGTGAAAATGATATCTAATACTCTTTGCTATGGTTCATTCTCATGAAAATACAGTAAACCTTTTTGGACGTCTCTAGTGTTCACTTTACAAATCCTGTTAATTTATGAATAGTTTCAGATAACAGAAATTCAAAGTTCACGATTTATATGTGTATTTATTACTCTCAATGATTTTTTAGAATATTCGACACATAGAAAAAAATCACTAAAAATTTATGTTGAAAAAGTCGTACTTATTTTGTTACAAAATGAAAAACATGCATTGTCGGAAAGTATTTTTATATACAGGCCGGTGGATGCCCGCTGTGAGTAGGATTTTTTCTTATAGTACTTTTCACTGTCTTTCTCATAGAATCGAAATGTCTTCCACATATTTCCACATCTCTTAGTAATTGTCATTCAAAATGGCGGTATTTTTAACCCATTTTATTTAATAACTCTTAAATTTTGAAATAAAAATTGTTGACGTCTTCGACAAATATCTGCAATTTCTTAATTTCAATAACTTCATAGAACATTTGAAGAATTGCAAAAATCTCAGAAAAAAGTTATAATAAAAAAATGATTTTTTGGGTGCCTCCCACAAACAACGTGCTTTATCTAAACACCATTACAATTTGGAGAGTTTGCATGTTCAACAAGTTTTCTCACAATAGAATTTACTATAACTTTGTCATTGACATCGTGCCTCTATCTTAAAAGTTAGTGTAAATAAATTTTCTATCTCACTTTTAGGTGGATTAATCACAATTCAGTATACATCAAAAGAAGGGGGCTTCCATTCTGAAAAAGTTTTTCTAACACACCAAATCGCTAAAATCAACTCCTAGAGCACCATTAATTAAACGCACGTTTTGGTACCATTGCGACCACTGTGCACTGTGCAGTAGGGAGCGTTTTAGCAAATTCATTCCGAAGAAGAAAGTGGTCCTGATACCCATAACATAATGTCATTTTGGGACACCCTAATACAGACCTCGTTACAAGAGGGCAACTGGCAATGTAGGCTGTTATTATACTCTTTTGTAGGTCGTTTGCCGCATTATCCAGATCTGCCGGAGATTAGATCTTATTCTTCGTTTTTTCGACTGTTCCAGGTGTAAGCGGAATACACACCAATTTGTTTTCCTTATTTCCCGTGTTTTTGCATTGTGAGTTTATTGGCTTCTATGGCGAACATTATGTGTCTGTGATCCGACAGACTAGGTTCGTCGGAAACGTGACAACTCTTTATCTTTTCCGTTATTTGAGCGCTGCATAACGTGAAGTCCAGTACTCCGCTCCTAAGTGCGGTCATAAATGTAAGTACAACTCCCTTGTTACATACATTGACAACATTTGACGACAGGTATTCTAGTAGGTGTTAATCTCTGGTTTTTTTTTATCCGTGCTACCCCATATTGTGTGATTTGCATTGGCATCACATCCAATGATAAATGGCTTGTTTATGCTTCTGCACTACTTTATAAGGGCATCGATTTCAGAAGGTGGTTCGCCAGGGAAGTAGGCAGATGCGATCACAATCTCCTGCTGTCCTATAGCCGTAGGGGACTCCACAGTTATTGCAACGATGTCTCGTCGAATGAATCTAGTAATTGGCGAGAATTGGAGTTTGCTGGTCGTTACAATATACTATCTTGTGAGCTGAGGAATTTAAGCCAAAGATTTTGTGCTTATTTGCCAACGGTTCCTGTAGAAGAGCGATGTTTAGTCGCTCTTTGATGAACCTCCGGGCAAGGACGCTTGTGGCACCTTTTGCATGGTGGAGCTTCTCTTGAATGCAGCGAATGCTGCTCATTTGTTTGGTGTTTCTTTACCGTCGAATTTTGGGGCCAATGCTTCGTCCTCTTTATTGTACCGACGGCTAGTCACAGGCTGTGTGCTGTTCGACTTTCCAGTGGCCTTTTCTGGTCCAGTATTTGCTTCGGCTCTTGCCATTTGCACACCTCCGCCTACAGGGGGTTTCCGATCCTCTCCTTGCGTTTCAGTTCGTGAGTCGCATACGGTAGTGTGCTTTTGTGTATTGCTCATGATGCGGGCTGCCACTGATGCACTCGTTACCGTTGCTGCAGACTTACTATGATTAAAAGTCCGTCGTGAGGTTCTACTGTATTGGGTGACTGGGTCACCCACAGGAGCTTTTACAGTCCATGCTTGCCTAGAAATTTCACGTTCGGCGAAGACCGGCCCCCTTCAAATGGCGCATTCTAGCCTTTCCGAATACGTACGTTAGCTGGTTGTGTTGGGAGGTTATCAATTTCACTGAAGCCTCATCTACCGTCAACAGGAGCTCTACGTTTTGAGGACCGTAGTTCCCCTCATGGCCCTCCAGCATTCTGTGCAGAAATTGTTGTACCCGATGTAAAGCGTTCGGTCCTATATTTGTCCTCTATTTCATATCGCAATAGTTTCACTCTGTCGTGCTTAATGTCTGCTCCCGGAACGTTGTTGGTAAGCATTATATTTCTTCAGCCGAGCGCTGCGATGTGGTCTGCTTCTTGGTTACCTTTAATCTCACAATGACCTGGAATCTAACAGAACTTTACATTTTTATTGCTTGCGTTCTCTATCGCCTGGATCCATGAGCGTTTTGAGGACCTTTTTTCCAAGGTAGAGGGCACACGGTTTGTTCGGGTTTATCGCGTTAAAGCCGTGTGGATAGCTAGTGCTTCAGCTGAAAAAATGAAACAGATACTGGGTAGTTTGTAGAATGTTTCTTCGTTGGAACTCAAGATGCCAGTTCCTAAACTGTCACATTTTGACCCATCCGATGTAAATCACCGTATGATTTTTATATTTTGTGCTCAAAGCTTCGTTGAAGATCGCACTAAATTTATGAGATGGATCTCATACTTTTACCGTCTTTTTTATTGACCAATCGATTAATGGTCCTTCGATGATCCCAAATGGTGTGGAGTTGGGTAATAGGAGGATGGGTGATTGATGGGAAAGCTTGGATAATTTTTTCGGTAGCTGTCGTCGTAGGATCGTAGTTACCTTTTGTTTTTTCTAAGAAGCTCTCCATTTAACGGATTGTTGTGAAAGGTACGCCTGCTTCAATGTAACTGCTAAGTGCAGGAGTACTGAGCATAAGGCCGGAGAAATTCCTCACCATTTTGTTATACGTGGGTCCGAGAGTTGCGACCATACTGTCAAAAACTCTTGCCGTGATTTCTATACCACTTAGCAGCTTATTGCTCACCACGCTGTTTCCTATTTGTAGAAGTGAGTGTTTATTTCCGTTTGTGTGTCTTCTACTAATGACTTTGATAAGACGGCTTTTGGATCGCACCTCAGCTTTCAGCTTGGCGAAGTGTGATCGGAAAGAGAGTTCACGGTCGATGGTAACACCGATGATTTTCGCCGTCTTTTTGAACGGTACCTCCACGCCCTTTACTGTACTTTTTCAGTCATGGTTGGTGTTGATATACTCCTGGGGTACTCCGTTTTCTTCTTTATGGATTGACGAAAGTTTAGCAGACCTTGAACAAAGTTGCAAAGTCTTCCAGTTAATCTCCATATTTGCAACTGCCGTGCGATGTTATACCGTCAAACTCTATTGTATGCCTTGGATATGTCCATTACTGCTAGGTCTATATGTTCTCCTGCTTCTAGAGCACGGCCAATGATATCCCCCAGAGCCGTGAGGTAGGAGCCGGTTCCTCGTCCTTTTCTGAAGGCGAATTGCCTCTGTAGGTCATTTTCTCCCAGCAATGTGGTGAGTCTTCGGTTAATCATTTTTTCGACAACTTTTTCCAAACAGCTGATTAGGCCTGTATACTATTAGTGTGTCCCAACTTTTCCCCAGCTTGGGAATAGGTACGACAATACTCTTTATCCATTGATCTGGGTATACTCCTTCTGCCCAAAATTTGTTAATTGATTTCAGCAGTACGGCTTTACCGGATGCTGGGAGATTTTTTTCATTGAATATCCAATATCGTCGGGACCTTCCGATCTTACGTTTGATTTACTGCTTACGATCAGGGGCCGATACAGAAAAAAATTTCGGTGGGGGTCCAAAATTTCGATTTTAAAATGAACATTGTACACTTCATAATACGTAATAAGCTCATTTAATGAATATCAGGTTTTTTGTTCAAATTTTGTTTGGAATGATTTTGGGTTTGAACCTAATATAAAATTTAAACTAATTCAAAATTTCTCAACCAGTAAAAAAAATTCGGAGGGGATCCGGACCCCCAGAATCCTCCCCTGGATCCGCCACTGCCCATGATCGCAAATCAGTCCCATAAAGATGGGAAATCCCATAGAAAACGGGACAAATATGCGATTGTGGACAGTTTAGCCATAGGAACAAACCAAAACCTGAGAGTAACCACGTATCCCGATCAGAATGAAATAACAGGATTATAACAGAACACAATTTTTGTAACCTATTGTGTTATAAATTAGGTCTCGTTAGTAGTTAAAATAACAGAAATTTATAACAAGTAGCAATGCGAGATATAGTTTTGAAATATTTCTGTTATGTGTTTCTGATCGGGATGTATCACTTGCACAAAATGCCTGCGTCTGGAATTCTCGATGTACAACAATTTCATATTTTTATTCTGAATTTCTTTGCTTTACAATTTAATTTCCTTGAAACTTGAAACTTCCTTGGGTTAATAATTAGGATTTGCTTGAAATTTGAAACTATTTTTATATTAATACTTAGAGGCATACATTTTGACACCTTTACATCTTAAAACAAGAAATTCAGATCAACATAGAAAATAATATTAATGCAATTTAATTCAGACTGAAGGATGCAGTCAGAAATATTTTTAAAGACTAAATACACAATTTGTAATTCTTTAACAATAGCTATTATTTGACTAAAAATTGAGACAAGGTAAAACTAGTAAGGGAGGCAAAAGACATACACAAGAGGGATTGATTCCAACATTAATAGCAAAGACTAGTTAGGAGATAGCGGACATCAATGACAGGGAAAAAATAATTAAATTTACAGCTTTTTGTCAAACGGAAGATCACTGTCAGGATATTATGAACAGGGTCGCCGACTGGCCTCCTTGGATACACTGGGAACTCTTGGGATCAGATTTCCAGGTAGATATTACCATGTCAACCAAAAGAGAACAGATAAATAAATTTGGACATCTATCGTGTTTAAAAATGTATATAATAGACATATAGGAAAGATCGAGGGTAGCAAGCACATTTCGAAGTCGAACGAGGTCGAAGGGATTCATTTAACGGAGATCTGGCACTAGAACACTAGGAGCACGCCCAGACAACATATTAAATGTGACGATAACCGTCACCACAACCGCGGAGACTACTATCCATGACTCCAATACGTCGGATATGTACAGTCAACGAATAATTATTAGACATGACCCGAGATATCACCGGAAGGAAGTCACGATCTTCTACCCTTAGGATTCCTAAACTTCCATTGTCCCACGAAATTTTCCAATTTTTGAGCGTTCTCGGACAAGAAATACTGAAAAACTCGTGCAAGCTACGCGATCTTTCATAAATATCACATTCTAATGCCTTAGCGTCCGCCTTCCTTACCTTTCTAGTCTAAGTGTCGCCTTTCACATTACACGGAATGGAGCAATGTGTTAGAACTCAAACAAATAGTTGTATCTGATAATCGGGTCCGGCACTCAGGAACTACCCTTCTCTCGAAATTTAATAGGTACATTAGAAGAGGTTCCTTCAATGGGACTGTCAGAATCGCGCTATTTAGTGAACAAGGGAGCGAAGAAATTAGTCGTGGTCGGTAGCGTAGCCCTCTTTAGCATTTCTTTTCGGAACATTCCTCAAAATAATGCTTCAGTTTTCCCCCGTATAATTTATATGCGGGATATGTCGGCAGTTCATGCAGAGTCTCTCCACAAAAAAAAAACTTTCATGATTCTCTCCATATTTTCATACCGTGCCGTATTTCTACAATGCGTATCTCCATGGCCCCATTTTTTGCAACGACGAAAGAACAGATCAGGCGAAATGCTCGAATTAAGACTCATGGAAAATAAGTTTTTTTTCCAATTCTCTTCGATTTTTGTTAAACGCAATTGCTTGCATACTAGAATTTTTACTGTCTGAAGCAAAAGGTTTCTGAATGAGCAAATCCCATATTTCGCAATTAAGGCCCCTCTCGGATACTACACCATCAATCTCTACTTCTCGGGCAGGTACGTGGACAAAATCCTTCTTCATACACGCCCGAGTATTGTTAAATGAGTTATCTAAGGTCCGGAAGGAAGTAGACCATTCGGGGGCCGGTTGTATCAGGCGGATGTAATTTGTAATGAAAAGGAGACTTATAAAATCGAGCTCCATTAAGCCTGAAAGGATGTCGGTCATCGGAGATACCTTCCCACTAGACATCACTATCATGCAGGCTTCAGTACCCACAAAAAGAAGATTTAATCGCAGAGAACCTAAAATTAATGCAACGAAGTTTAAAAGAATGGAGTAATTGGTACTTAGCTGTGGAACATTTGTAGTATCAGCAATCAACAAACACATTTTCGCTAAGCCGTCGGTCATACAGTCCGTTAACAAAGGGTGTTTCCAAATGGCCACCAGCTATTATCAAGGAAATTACATTTTCACTTACACACGCCATATCTGAACTTTTGTCAGTACGGGCAGAAATCACTTCGAATCTTACTACCCACTTGGGAAAAAAATGTTCCACCGGCCCTGGCGCTCGATATAATAAATAAGAAAAAATTTTTATTCAATTTTTCACGTATATTTTTAAATTTGCTAAAAATAATTATAATTACCCTTATAATCAGAAGTCTCCAATTAGAAAAAAGATTACGTGTTAGGAAGCCAGATGTTTCCAGGTGGACTCGGAATTTGCTAAACACCTACGGTTAAAGCTTTTGTTATTTCACAACATTGAAGAGAACCTGTAAAATAACAACAAAAAGAATTTAGTACACACTTACACTTACTTGCTACACATTTGAAGCAGAGCACCATATCAAAACTAAATCCAACAATGTTGTTTTGACTTATGGCATTTTCACAATAATAATTTTATAATAATCTTAGGACACATGTATAAGTTCTAAACGACAATCTTATGAAAATCATATTCATGCTTATGTAACGCATAAGCATCTAATGGAATCAAAATTGTACTGGTTCATAAGTCGAAACTTATAAAATTGTTAAGTTACTATGGGCATCAAGGACCTTTGTGCCCGTTCTTCTATATGAGGGTCGCTTGGTGCTTTTTTTTAATTTTCTTAGGACCTTTCTTCTCTTTTTGACGGAATCGCTAACCGTGCTACTCCACCAGTGATTAGTGATTTGCTTTTTACCTGTTTTCATCGAAGTTTTTGGTATTTGCCATTGCTGCCGCCAGCATAATGACATATCTTTTTTCAACGTAATCAGTACATACTTGTCAGTCAGCTTAGCTAACTTTCCATCTCCGCCTCCTGGTTGTTATAGGCAGTTAATCATTCGCTGTGATGATGATAGGACGCTCCCATGCGTGTTCTCTTCTATCTTCTATCGAAGTTTATTTGCGGTTTCGGTTAAGACTATTGTTATGTCGATGCATGTTCTATGTAGGGTAAACAGGTCTAATACGCCCCCCTTAAGCAAAAATAGCTGTATTTCACCATTCGACGCTATGATCTTCTCACCAACTACTCTAATTTATTGTTATATTAGTTACAAATTAGTAACCGTTCCATTTTTTATTAAAAACATCCAGATACAAGTACAATGAATCATTTTTCAAAGATGCCTAAATTCTAGTTTTTTCTTTCACCCAGCACAAAATGCCCCCGGTGAAAGTGTAATATGCCCCACAACAAGAGGACGGTATGCCCCACAGCAATCGGTGAGTATGCCCCACAACAATGGGTGGGGCGTTTTGGCCGGTGATGAGCTGTTGTGAATACATGAATAATTCTACACACACATAGTTTTAAGACAAGCTATAAACTAAGATAGTAACTATAACATTCTAGTAAGCTACTTGAAATAGTTCTATCGAAACCGACTATTTCTAATTGGTTGTAATGCTTTTGGAAAAAAATGGAAGCTTACATAAAAGTAGCTCTTTTGAAACTTTTGTGTATATTGTTGTTTTGCAACATATTAAAAATACCAAACTAACTTAGTACGTTGATTTCATGAAACGATACTGTTATCAGTCATTTTTACTTTTTAGATAATTCAGGAATCCTGGGAATCGAAGAAGGGCATTTAGCCCCGGTGGGGCGTATTATACCCTTTTACCCTAGTTCACGTATGAATTTTGTAGATCCGTCGTTGAGAACTATGGCATATGCGTCTACAACTGCTTTATCATTCTTGAATCATTCTTTATCTTTACTGAAGAAATTTTTGCGAAGTTGCCCAAAGTCTGGTATCCTTTCTGATGGGACTTATGTATACGCTATAGTAATTGGAGATGGTCCAGGAATTTGTAGTAGCTTGCTATCGATATTTAAAGGTGTGAACGGTGTATCTTTCTGGTTTGCTAGCGCTATAGTTTGATATACGGTTGCTTCTGATTTTTGAAGCCATGTGTAATCGGTTCCGGCCCAATGATTGATTTCCTGATGTGCCCTGACATGTGTTTCCTGTATCGCCATGCCGATTGATGACTTCGACTTGATTAGTAGCTGTAAGTCGTTCCATTCCATTAGTCCGTTCATGTTCCATTGGATAACAGTTTGCGTCCGCTTTCATTTTCGTCAGAGGTACTAGCTATACTAGACGACCTTGAGGGTAGGTTGGCGCATGCTCATCCATAAAATCGTGTAGCGGATGGTTTTCTGCAGTACAGTGGCGTAGTAGCATATTTCGGAGAAATTTGAAAAAATTGAATATGTTAAACAAAAATATGCCTAATATTTTAAATGAAATTCTCAAAGTTTCATTTGCAAAAGTTATCTTGCGAAAATATTTCCTTGTAGTGAAAATTGGCTGCAGACTCGACACCTACCTGTCGGCACGTTGTGGAGGCTAGCTCAACCTCCGAGGACTATAACAAGTAGATCGCGGCGAAGCGAGGAGCTAGGAGCTTAATGGTTCACGAAACGGATATCGGTACCGAGAGAAATTTCGCCACATTCTGTAGTCCTTGACTGACGGCGAACATGGACTGGAGAGTGTGAGAGAAGTATCCCCATAGAGACCACCAGGCGATTCACTACCGCATCGGCCACTGGAACCCTGCTACAGCACGAAGAAGGACGGGCGGCAAGCTAAAGTGGAAGACGAAAGCCTTTAACGAAAACCTCTTTGTTGAGTTACTTCGGCGAACAACGGAATCAAGTACGTTGCTACGGCTGATCTAACAAGAAGGATTGTGACGGCTTGTGACGTTACAATGTCACGAAGACTAGGGCCATGCAGTAGACGGCGTGCAGCTTACTGGTTAAATGAGTAACTCAGTACGCTACACGCTGCTTGTCTTAGAGCCAGAAGGCGGGCTCAGAGCACAAGATCGGAGAATGAGAGAGGAGCGCAAGCGACGTATCTAGAAGGTACGGACTCTTTAAAACGGGAGATCAAGCTTAGCAAGCCAATTGCCATAAGTGGCTGTGCTAAGAAATAAACGCCAATCCCTTGGGAACGCGTACTGAGTCGTCATGACGAAGATGAGGGTCCGTCGACACCAGCTGAAATATGCCAGGGGAGGCTAAAGATAATCGTTGAGGGTCTCTTCCCGAATCACGATTCAACTACCTGGTTACCGCCACAGTAAGGCAAAGAAGAAGGAGGTAACACAGCCGAGTGGCAAGCGACTAACGACGAGCTCAAAGAAGCGTCGATGCGACTAAAATCACACATCATCACAAAATTTAAAATTCCCCCTTCCCCCATATAATGCTGCGTCATTTATGGGTGGTCCCATTTCGTGATTTTCACGAAAAACTCGTAATAAAAAATAAAAGTGTTTCGATAGAACTACGAACGATTCATCATATGTACGAACAATTCGTATATTTTATGAAAGTTCTTTGTACGAAATTAGTTCCTAGCGATTTACGAATATATTCTATCAGTGTGGGGTCGTAACACTGCGGCTGCCCAGGAAAGTGAAAATCGTTGGTTTCGTGGACGATGTGTCACTAATGTTGAGACACTTGAAGAAATGGAGGTGTCGGTGACGGAGACAATAGATGCGATCGAGAGCTGGATGAACGGGTGAAGCTGCAAATAGCTCACTACAAGACGGATTTGTTGTTGGACAGCAACTGCAACGCGGTTCAGCGGATACAGATCACCATCGAAGGGCATGTGAATGAATCGAAGCGTGCACTGAAGCGATTGGGAGTGATAATCGACGACTGATTGAGCTTAAACAACCACGTTGATTACACATGCGAAATGTCGGGTCTTATTTAGTGTTTCGTCATCGATACTGCAATATGGCGCTCCTGCTTGGGGTGCGGCGCTGAAAACCAAGTGAAACCGCGAAAAGCTGAACAGGACGCTTCGACTGCTGGTCGTACGAGTTGCGATTGCGTACCGGAGGCAGTATGCCTTGACGCCGAGATGATCCCAATCTGCATTACCCTGACGGAGGATATCAAGTGCTACAATCAATGAAACGTCAGAAACATGAGGAAGATGATGAAAACCGATTCGATGGTGACGTAGGAGCAGGAATGGGATAATACGAAGAAAGGAAAGTGAACCTACCGGCTCATCCAAACCTGTCGACGTGGGTCAATAGAAAGCACGGAGAGATGACCTTCCACCTGAAACAGCTCCTATCGACCCACGGCTGCTTAAGGAGTATCTTCATCGGTGTGGGTGCGCAACTTCAACACTGTGCCTGGAGTGTGAGAACGTCGAGGAGACACCGGAGCGTCTTTGAATGTCCGAGGAGAGTCTTTGAATGTCCGAGGTTTGAAGTGACGTGCAGGGAGCTACTTAAAACGGGAGGAGCGGACATCAACCCGGATAATGTAGCCTTCAGAATGACAAGCGACGTAAAGACGTGGAATGCAGTAAACAGAGATATGATGTACACACCTAGAAAAAATAGTGTAAATTTACGTCTCCTAACCATGACATATACGAGCATCAAAAATGACTTAGTTTTACGTTTGATTTTAATTTTACATGACGTTTAATTTCGTAAATCATGTAATTTTACTCCACATACAGCGTTTGTTCTGAATGGTAGAAAGTGTAATTTTAAGTCATTGCGCATGTAAAGTATATGTTTCATGTAAAATTAAATGGAACACGGTAATGTTCTGTCATTTCGTAAATTACGGTTTGTTGAATTGTGTCATGTTTGCAATTACGTCAACGATAAAATTCAGATTTTTTTTGGTGTGTAGATCATATCCCTGGGGTCCGCGGTCATTGCTGGGAGTCCGCGAAGAAAAATATATTTTCCGAGTGCATATTGAAATTTCAAATCTTGTTTCCTAACAAATTGAAAATAACATATTGATAGCATACAAAATTGACGTTTATCTGTGGGGGGTCCGCAGCAACCCAGTGTGATATCTTAGGGGTCCGTGGTACGAAAAAGGTTGAGAACCGCTGATGTAGATCATGACCGTCTTACAGCGGAATGGACATCGAACAACGGTTTCGGGAGAGCAATCACCGTCAGGGAACTCTCCGCAGGTATAAGCTAGATCCACCGCCGAGCACTAGTCGAGTAGACTGCAACAGATCAGCGAATATGAGTCGTCGAAACGCCAGCGAACCGGACGTCACTCTCCATGCAAATTCGCCAGACCGCCCACGGCACCCCACCGGTTGTTTCGATAGAAAAATAGCAAAAACCAAAGAAGAATCGATATTAGGAAAACTTTTTTCGCCAGGGAACTCTCCGTTAGCGTAAGCTAGATTCACCGCTGGGGACTAGACTGAGTAGACAGCGACGATACACCACTAGCCGCGGGTCATCGGCGCACCAGTGCACCGGATACCCTGCTTCACCAGAATCGCCGAACTGTCCTCGGAACCTAGCTGATTAGCTCAATCTCGGGAGAACTTCTCTCGCCGGGGAATTCTCTGTCGGAGTAGGTCAGAAGAGAACTAAATGGCTTAAAGGAGTTGCGGTGCTAAATGGCACCGGTTACGGAGCCAAAGGGCTCAAGAAGTTGTAGTACTGAAACCAAATAAGAATCGGTATCGGGACTTTCGTCTGGGACCTCTCTGTCAGCTTACAGTCAGATTCACCGCCGGGAACGAGACCGCGTAGACCTCGACGATACACCACCAGTCGCTAGATCTATCGTCGGGGACTAGACCAAGTAGTTCGCGAACCAGTCGGAAGCTCAACGAGGAAGTGGTACTGAATGGCACAAGGGAATTGAAGGGCTTAGTAAATTAGACAGTCTGAAGTTTGCCGCCCAGATTGTCCTCGTAGGGGAAGAGCATTAATTCTATACCAACAGCTAGCTTTCCTACCTTGACTACCCAAACCCGTTCCCTGAGTTGTTGGTTTTTGAACATTTTTTTCCTGCTCAGAATGTTTTTGAACATTTTTTCATATATATATATATACAAAAAAATTGCATATACCCCCCCCCCCCCCCCCCCCAAAATTTTCTTACTACGCCACTGCTGCAGTAGTCGTTTCGTTGGTGCGGTTTCCATTCATATCCGTGGCTGAGTGGACTTGGTTGGAGCCCCTGGGTCTCTTGTGTTCTGTCGTTGTGGGGTGGCCCACTGGCCGCTTGAATGCAATCCCGTCGAGGAATGGGTGTTATAACCCTTGTGCGTCTCGGGATTATTGCTCAAGGAGAGATGCAGGTTGTCCATCAGTTCCGGTTGGGGTGTAGCGTCCGTACTGACGGGGCTGCGTTTGCTCCTTGGTCGCAAATTTTTGTGGATTTGTGGGCGTATGGCGATTGGCCTTCTACCATGGCCGCGTTAATTGAAATTAGCGAACTGGAATCAAGGTTTTGATGAGGGAGAACGTGTTGCGATTGGCCTTTTGCCATAGGCGCATTGTTTGAAGAGTGTGTGCTGAAATGGATGATACATGGTTGCGGTTGGCCCTCCGCCATAGCCGCGATATTCGTTTGAAACAAACAATTAGCGTTCCCTCGGGTTTTTACGTAGTGTTACCAGTTTTCGTCCAGCTCCTGATTTGACACAATTAGAGGACCTTTGAGACGGACGAATTATGTAGATTCATGAACAAAATCCTTTCCGAACGGTTTGCTGATTTTTTCCACTCGACCGGAATCACACTCAACTTAGCCGAAGCAAAAATTACACTCTAAAAATAAACTGGGCAAAATTCAGTTCATTTCGGTCAAGCATGAAACAAGTTATGCAAGTTTGAAGATTCGCAATCATTAGTGACTTATCCTTTAATCTCTTGGATATCACTATCGAGAATGGAATTCATTATTGACTTGGTTTGTTTCCAATACAAATGTATAGTCTTCAATATCATCGCAGATGGTGTTTTAATCAGGGGTAAAAATGCGATGCAGATCTTTTTCCAGAAACATCTCGTCAATATGATCCTATCACAAGTATCCAATAAATACAACATTACGTTGATCCAACACTTCATGCATTGGTCGTGACAGCACATTTATACTCTTTTCAGCTATTATAGGACAGATTCAGTGTAAGCACCCAAGTTGCACAATCCGGGAGTTCTTCCCAGCATGACTTCAACCCGATAGTACGTCTCGAATGACGTCAAACTGAGAAAGATGATACACAAGTTCGTTGTCTGCTGCAGACGAAAATTTCAACATCAACTGCAAGACAATGCGAACGAAAATAACCTACCGCTTCCGATTTTTAGAATCATCTCCGTTTTACCATTCAGACGCATCCGAAGCGTGTAACCAACCGCCGGAGGGAGAGCATTTAATTATGTCTTCACTCGCCTTTCGGCTAATCGGCTATTGGTCCTATTCGAACGAAGCAGTGTTAATTAAATTCCCCAACAATTTCGAACAGATATAATAACCATTTCAAGGATTCTCCCCGTGGGACAGTTCCTACTGACGCGATACACCATTTCGACTCGACCCTAGCATTCCGAGAGTTGTGTAGAGTATCAGTTTCCAGCGGGCGACACGCAGCTATCGGTGGGCATCACATTTCAAATTAGGACAAATTGACTTCGCACAGCAAGCGGTCTAGTCGTGGACATGTCGAGAGATGTATCCGTTTTATTGCGAGTCTCGTTTCCGCCAAATTGACGCGGAAAATGAACACTGTTTAACGATGTAAGTTGTGAAGCTGCGCTGAACTTATTTATCGGCAGTTAAATTATGTTAGATTCCAATGTTATTTGAGCACGTTTCGAGAACAGAATTAAATTGTGTCATATTTGAAATTTTACGTTGCCAAGCCTGGATAGTAGGAATAAGATAAATAATGCTTTTGTATGAAATGTCCAGGACTATTGAATGATTTGATCAGTTCCGTTGATAAAGTAAAACGAAAATACTGGAAAAGTACAACGATACAAATCTTTTCATTATATGTTATTCCCTTTGCCAAATAAAAATAGTTAATTTTGATTTTGGATTCGACTCGGTTCACTTTTCCCAGCGTAAACAGCGTTTGATGCGACAATAAAAATAATACAAACGTAGCTCTCGCGTGCTACAAGAGAGCGAGTATGAAACACAAAATAAAATACCGATAGAGTGACATAAGCTTTATTCGAGCTGTGTATTTACATGCATTGATCTGCATGATGTCGATGTGTACTCGTAGTTAGTGTTCTATCATTTATTGCAACATAAAGCTGCGTTTTGTTGTCTGGAACGCGGCTCAAGTACGCGAAGTTTGCTGATGGATACGAGGCAAAATCTCTCAAACTAAAATTAACACTACCCTAACAGCAAGTGTGTTCCAACTACTAGCAGTATTTTATTCGCACCAGCATCTAAAAACAAAACTTTGTGTTTCAGCTTTCTACCACAAACCATGAACGATGTCACTACAGTACCACAGTCAGGCAACGAAAATGACGAACGCTTGTCGTTATCCGCAACGACGACGCCATTGGACATCCTTGACGAAGATTGTCTGCTGGAAGTATTTGAATACCTTAACTTCGACGAATTGCTACTGGCTTCTCGGGTATGCTTCAAGTTTCTACAGCTTAGCAGGCAACGTCTTCGAAAAATACGTCATTTTCAACTGGACTATCGCGCTCTGCTTATGAGGAAGGATGACCCGTTGAACCGCGTAAAAGACATATTCACTAACGTGGGACCGAGTATGTGTGCCTTTAAATTCTCTGGAGGATTTATTATGAACGAACCCCTTAAACGTAGCATCATAGACAACATCACCTTGAATTGCAGCAATTTACAGCATTTGACACTAAATTATATAGAGCTTAGCGCTGAACACTTGACCGCCTTGAAACCATTGCTGCAGCAGTTGAAGGGGTTGGATTTAGGGCGATGTGCGCTGAAAGACGAAACATTCGGCCAGTTTGTCGGAGCAGCATCCGAACTGAGATTTCTCGCTATACCAGGGAATGCTGAACTGGATGGAAGTTTCCTGGAAATGTGGCACAGTTGTTCGTTATTGGAGCTGCTAGATGTTAGCTATTGCTACTCGCTGAATGTTGGATCAATCGAATCTTTTCTAGTGCGAGCTGTGAAACTGAGAGGTGTAGACGTAACGGCCTGTCAGTGGTTGCAAAAGGACAAGCAAATATTTAATGCATGTAATCGGAACATAGAGCTGTGTATTGAGCTACCAGAGTTTAGTTACTACAAAAATGCGTAACTTAGTATTTTTAATGTGTATTCCATAGCCTTTATTTATTCACTATTAGAAATTGTAAATATGTATTTTACATGTGGTGTATTGCTTTGTATTGACAAATATATTTTATAGGTGTATGCGAAAGAGAATTTAATAACTCAATTACATGAAACTGAACTTTCTTCATAAAATAGTGATATAAAGTATTGTGCTTATAATTCAGGTGCTTTCGAACAAAAAGTCGAAAAAACTCTGGCATTCAAAAATCTACTTCCTTCCATTCTATTTTTATGAAAAAAAAATAATTTTCTTTCATTTATTTTATTGCACACCTTTGTTCGAATAGTTACTGAATTCTTAGCAGAAAGCCATAAAACTTCAGATAGCAGCCTGCAGACAACAAAATTTTCGAAATATGATGCCTAACATTTGTGGAAGCAAGACTACTCCACTAAAAGGCTTAATGTTTCCAATAGTTTCGTCTCACCCAACCTGGACATATGTATAGACAAAAACCAATGTGAAAAACCTTTCTTTAATATTCAAAAAGCTTGAAATAAATATGAACGCTAATTTTTAATTGAACATTATATTGTGCTTCTTGCTAAATTCACATTTCCCGCGAATAAAAAAAAATTCAAAGTCTACGTAGACTTTTGACGGGGGGGGGGGGAGTTGGTAAAAGTCTACTAAGGTCTACTAGAGGGGAGGGAGGGTTAAAAATTCTCAGATTTCGGTCTACGTGGTTTATGAACGGTCCCATTGATTTTAGTAGAACTTCTTTAACCCATACATGCGCAATGTTGTTTTAAAAAAAACATTGCGAAAACCGCTAGCGCCTTTAAGGGTTAAAGTTCTAGAACTATCCTGAATCTCTGAAACTCGTAAGAATATATATATATATATATATATATATATATATATATATATATATATATATATATATATATATATATATATATATATATATATATATATATATATATATATATATATATATATATATATATATATATATATATATATATATATATATATATATATATATATATATATATATATATATATATATATATATATATATATATATATATATATATATATATATATATATATATATATATATATATATATATATATATATAGGGTAAGGTGGGGCAAATCCGACCTAGTAAATAGTTTTGGCTGTAAAATGCTCATTTTACATCGGATCAAGTCGTTTTATATATCAAATTACTGGTTAGACTTCTGAGCAAATTTCTATGTATAGCGATGAATGTTATATGTTATTGAATTGTAACATGAAGAAAATGGAATTCAATGTCAATCTGGGAATGTTAAAATCACGAGCAGTAGCACGTAAAAATATTCCCATTTGCATCGGAGCAATTGCTTGACGAATACTATATTCATTACGGTTTTGTGTTTTTCGTTTGTAATTATGAACCATTGTGCAAAAAAAAATAATAAATATATTTTTCAAATTGATAACTAAACATTTTCTTAGCAAAAAAAAGCAGTCGGATTTACCCCACCGAGTCATTTTTCATTACGACGCGATTAAAAAAAATATAAGAAAAGTTGAACTAAATTCATCTATGCACTTTGTAGGACTTAAATCAAAGAATTTAAATCCACTTATATTTTTTATGCAATCACTTTAACAATTAGAAATATCCTGTAGTCAATGATGCACAAAAATCAAATCAAAAGTTGTAAAAACACACTTATTGTCGTTTGAGCATCTCAATGCAGACTAATAAAATGCTGTCATTATTTTCGATGCTCTAGCCGACAACATTGATATTAGTTCGCGTAGTGCTATAATAACTATAACTAACCTGAGCTCCGTACAAATTATCTGATGTTTTAAGGGTCTTCTTGTAAGTTAGCAATCTCCCGAAAAGACTTACCTGAAATTTGTAGGGCTTTAAGCTTGCAGAATTTTTTAATACTTGTTAGATTTCCACAGTGAATTTATGCTTTACTTCAAGTTTGAAATACATTGCTGGACTTTACAGGACTACTCTGAGTAGCGCACTATTTCTCTAAAGTATGCAGAAACACACATAATTTCCATAAAATTTGTTCTATTTTGTTGAAATTTACAAAACCAAACGAAAAAAATGTTTGATGGGAGGTGTACGTACTATCGAGGCAAAATGTACGTACTATCGAGGGTACGCACTAACGAAGGTATGTACTATCGAGGTATCGAATTTCGTGGTAATTCGTATTCAAAGTTGACACCACCCTCTCAGATTTTAATGAAACTTTTTTAACATGAAGACTCGGTATACTTTGTTTTTCCAAAAATGATCTAGACTGTCATTTGAAAAGGGTCAAACTTTTTCACCAATTTTTTCAAATGGCTATAGTCTAAAAATGACAAATCCTTCAAAACAATGTTGTAGGAGAGATTTTCACAAAATTAGTCAAATTTTTTAATAAACATATTAAAAAAACTTTTCCTCGACACCTACACTAAAAAAATTGATTTAAAAAAATTAAATTCGATCCACAAAAAAACCATATTCGAAAAAAATCTTCGGATGAAATTTTGTTCCAGGATAAGTAATTACTCATACTGTGACAAATGTCAAAGTAAGCTCAGACGCCAAATTTCACATCACTTGGCCCACTTAATTTATTTTTTTTTAAATTGGTGCTATGGGAAAATATGAAGGAAAAATATATAAAATCCTATAACTTTTGAAGTAGCACTCAGAAATTACAACTTATACCTCTTTTTAAAGGAAGTAACCTTTGTATTTGGAGATATTTCTGTCTCTCGTAAAATACGGGAAAGTGGGGTACTGGGTCAGTTTGTCCCCAAAATCCCCTATTTTTAGTAATTTTTCGGCTCCGTGATGCAAATCATACATATTTTGCAGTTTTCTAATGTGAGAAATCTCAGAAATAGAACGGAACCTTTTTGACCTTTGACAGAATACGAGAAGTGATAAATGATAAAAATGTGAAATCGAGACTGTATGTCAGATAATTTGTATCTGAATTTAGCCGGTAACGAATCTATTTTTATTTTGTTCCTAGGAATTTTCCACGTTCAACAAGATACTTATTTGATACTTGATGGGCAACAATTCGCTTCGTTGAATGTACGCCGAGTGAAGAATTCTCCTCCACTGGAACCAGCCCGGGGACAACTTGACAGCTCCCATATATTGAACTCATAAGCAAATTTTGTGGTGATTTGGTGATGTCATGGCGACTGGAATGGAACAAAATTTAAAAAAGGCGCATCCCATCTATTATTTTGTATAGCTGTAAAAAATGAACAATTTAAGCATTTCTATCACCAAATTTATTTCGCTGTTCAAATTAAAAACTGTCCATACCTTAACAGAAACATAGATTCCATTTTGGATCTAAAAATCCAAGAAAAATAAATCGATTTTCAGAAATACAAGAAGATGGCTTTCAAAATCGAGCCACTTCCACTTATATTGAAATTTCCGAAAATCTTCGAGGTCGAACCGACATGAAATACTCCGGTAGACGCGATTCAATTAGTTTTCTGTCGGGCTGGAGCTGAGTAATATGCGAAATGAATTCTGAAGGAATCCGTACCAAAACCATCGCAAAATCTTTTGGACAGAATTATTGCAAAAGTCGAATAAAACTCTGGCAAGAGTCGAAAATAATTGTAATTCCTGGCAGCATTCTAAAACCGGGCACTACCAGTTTGCTGCCAGAATTCTGGTAAAAGCGCTCAAATTCTATCCAAAACCAATTTTGCTAACTGTGTAGAAAATCCTACATATTTCGTTTATATTCCCAAACAAAATTATAGAATTCTTGACGTTCTTAATTAGTTTGAAACAAGATGTCATATGTTCACGAATTGTTAGGCTTGGTGATTTACTTTCATTGGCCAAAATAATTTTCATTCATATTTCTCGGGCAAAAAGCACAAATGATTACACACTTCACACAGCAATAAAACAAAAAAAAACAACGACTTCCAGTTAAATTTATAATAAGATTTATGTACCTTGCTGACAGTTTCCAGTTAGGGATAAGTTTATTCTCTAATAATTGTTTTCTTTATCCACATTTTGGAATACGCTTTTTCTAAATGTTGTTCTTGCTGCATTGACGACGTTCATAACACACGTAACGAAACACGCTTTTCTCTTGAAACTATTTCGTTTCGTTGTTCGTGGTACTCGTACGGAGAAGGCATACTAGCGCCACCATCAAATTAGTGGTACACATATGAAACAAGCACTATCTGTCAAGTTGTCCCCGGGCTGACTGGAACCGGTCCTGGGCCAATCTCTTCCAGTCACCCTGGACATTGAGTGCTTTTAGGTCCTCTTCCACTGCAAGCAGCCATCGTGTACGCGGCCTGCCACGGAGTCGTCGGCCTCTTCCCGGTTATCTACTGAATATTATCTTCGCCCGGCGTTCTTCCGGCATTCGTGCCACATGACCAGCCTGCCGTTTTTTATTAGCTTGACAATATCTACTCCTTTATATACTTGGTATAACTCGTGATTCATGCGACGCCGCCAGGTGCCATTTTCTTCTTTACCGCCGAGTATTGTTCGCAGCACCTTACGTTCGAAGACACCGAATGCTCTGCGATCAACTACCTTTAACGTCAAGTTTCATGGCCGTACAAGGCAACCGGAACTATCAATGTCTAGTACAACGCGAATTTTGTCTTCGTCTGCAAGCTACGGGACTTCAGCTGTCTACGAAGTCCGTAAAAAGCCCTATTTGTAGCTGCAAGACGCCTTTTCACCTCGCGGGTAACATCATTATCGCACGTCACTAGAGTTCCAAGGTACACAAATTCTTCCACTAATTCAAATTTATCACCACCTAACACCACTTCAACAACAACATCACTATTGGACCCACGTTTTCTTACAGCTATCATGTACTTCGTCTTGCTGATGTTGATTGTGAGACCAATTCTTGCTGACTCCCTTTTAAAAGGCACGAATGCCTCTTCCACGGCTCGGCGGTCGATTGCAATGATATCAATATCATCCGCAAATCCTAGGAGCATATGCGACCGAGTGACGATAGTACCGTTCCTTTGCACGCCTGCTCTCCTGATGGCACCTTCAAGAGCAATGTTGAACAGCAAGTTTGACAGCGCATTACCCTGCTTCAATCCGTCTAAGGTTACAAAGGACGTCGAAATCTCATCCGCAACCCGAACACTTGATTTCGATCCATCCAGCGTTGCACAAATCAGCCTAATCAGTTTCGTGGGAAAACCATGTTCTACCATTATCTGCCATAACTCGTTTCTTTTCAATGAATCGTACGCCGCTTTGAAATCAATAAACAGATGGTGTGTCTGCATTTGATCCGTTGTTGATCGGCCTTCACGAAAACCACCTTGATATTCGCCGACGAAAGACTCCTCCAACGGCCTCAATCTGTTGAACAGAATACGTGACATAAGTTTGTACGCCGAATTGGGGAGCGATATTCCTCGATAATTGGCGCGCTCCAGTCTGTGTCCCTTTTTGTATAAGGGATAAATGAGGCCCTCTAGCCAGTCAGCAGGTAGTTCTTCTTCTTCCCATACCTTCAAAAGAGCACGGTGAAGTATTTCGTGCAGCTGCTCACTACTGTGTTTGAAAAGTTCGGCCGGGAGCTCGTCCTTTCCAGCAGCCTTACAGTTTTTCAGCTCTTTGATTGCCTTTTTCACCTCTTCTAGCGTCGGAGGCTCCACAGCTTGTCCATCGTCACTTATCCTTATTCTGTTCGTTGCCGCGCTAACATTCTCTCCATTCAACAATGTCTCGAAGTGCTCTCTCCACCTGGCTGCTACCATAGTTTTATCTGTCAGCAAGTTACCTTCACGGTCATTGCACATGACAGCGCTGTTTTTCTCCGTACGCCATTGACATTGCTCGGTTGCTGCTTGGCTGATGGTAGCGCGAATGAAAGCTACTCGCTGTTGGATGCTGTGTCCGTCTTTCGCTGCGTCCGAAACGATCCCCATATCAAAGACACCATATAGTTTTCAAACTTTATTTGGTATCACAACATCTCTATCCTACAGTCGCCTATAAGGTACTCATTATTGTTCAGTTTCGCAGGCAGCGCCCGTTGGGTGAATTCTTAAGCAGTGAGAAAGACCTGGTGTCTCCCCGTAGACAAATCTTGGCTGAATTCCGGGAATACGACTTTGCGAACTCTTCATTTGTTTGGGTATTTCAAGGTGGTGTGCGATTCAGTAAAGCGAACTGTAGTAAAAAAGGTTTAAACGTGGCTTGCCGACATGAAATCACAATACCTTACTTAGAACAGTTGGATTTGAATGTTTCATGTTCCACTCGTCAGTAACTGACAGTAACTGCTATCTGTTAGACTATATAGCCAAACTAATACCAAATTGGCACTTGTTAGACACTTAATCCAAACAGTTCACACAACATGTTGGACAGACTAAAGCAACTAGCTGGTATCGGATAATGGTCTCGGTTAGCCAAGCACAGAAGCTCTGGGTCGCTGACGAGTAAACGAGAGAAACGAAATGTCTTTTGACATGAGAGCCAAACGCCTGTATGTATGCAACATATGTTTTGCCCAAGGTAAAAAAAATGGATGAACCAATTTGCACATGATGGCTCTCATACCAAAAGACAGATTTCGTTTCCCTATACTCATCAACGACCCAGAGCTTTTGTGGTTGGCTAACCGAGTCATCACTCAGTACCAACCAGTTGTTCTATTCGTTCACATCTGTTGTTTTTTACCCCATTTGCTCGGCGTTTGAATGAATGTTACGAGTGTGTACAAATCTTTGGCAAATTTGTGATCGATCTTTGGCAACTGCGACGCGAATATGAATTTTCATTGTCTATTCGGCAGATATTCGCTTCCACAAATGCTAGAATGGCCATAAAAAATCTTAAAATGAGTTACCGCAAAACGTGGTATCTTTGATCACCGGGGTAAGTTTGATCAAATGAGACTTTTTTCAGTTACGTACGATATGATGATTCCCTCTGACAAAATCATCAAAAAAATACAAACCATTTTCTAAACATATTCAGCATCTACCGGCAACGATTATTTTGTCCTTTGGTCGGTGTTAAGTCAGACCGGACTAAGTGACAAATTATTGATTTCGAGAAAAACGAGTTTAAAGTTTGGATCGCAGCATCCTTTACATTATAATTAAAAATATATTTTTGCCACAACTATTGCTTATTGTTACATATTTAAAATCTGGCAAAAATCGAATGTAGCGGAAGATCTTCTTTACCCAGTCCTATCATTATCTCATTTTTTGATGTTTTGCGACTTAGTCCCGTCTGACTTAACACCGACCATTTAATGTACCTTTTATAAACTCAAACTCAAATTAAAATGATACAACTTTCATGCATCATTTCAATCTGTTCAAACAATTCCTTTTATATTAATGAAATCAACCAAGTTCAACTGAACTGATCACTTTTTTCGAAACCTTAAATATTTCTATCCAATAATTTATTTAAAAATCCGCGATTTTTATTGCTAACTGTTTTATTTCGACTGTTTTCCCGAAAAAGTTCGATAAAAGTCGGCCGTATCCTTCCAGGCAATTTTGTTTTCTTACGGGACGACACAATATCGGGCCATAAAATCGCCTGCTGATATGCAATTTACACAACATTTGAAGCGTTATTTCTTATTTCGATACACATAATTTGCTAATCAAAGTTACCTCAAAAACAACGAATGAAAATTTACAACAAATTTATTTTATTTTCATAGTAAAACGAAATAAATTACCAAACAATTTGGACGTTTTCAATCTGTGGGTGCCAGTACTTGTTTTAAAAATGCAAACAATTACATCTACCTGATTTGAAAAAAGTTATTCGAAAAAATGTACAAAAATTGATCAATATTCCCCCGTTGTACGGTAACTTGTTTTTATTGTAGGTTTCAAAATGCTAAAGATTCTCTCAGCGACTAGTCATCGAAAATTTCAAATTTGAGGATTTTGTTCCAAAAACATGGTTTTTTGACCTTGAGCTTGTGCGACCACCCCTGGCTGCTACTCCTTTATCGATCTGGACTAGCTGAAGCTGCACAGGGAATAAGTAGATAATTATGCTTGGGAGTAGAAACCAGAAAAGAATAAAATGATACAGTTACAATGTTATAGATTATGACTAGTTTTCGTTTTTCTCTACCTCGAAATGAACTTTTTTCTGTTGCGCCGTTCATGCACCGAGTAAAATTTGTGTGGCCAAAACGGACCGAGAAACAATTGGCTATAAACCCGTATCAAAGGACATTTTCGGATGTTAACTAATCGAATAGCTTCTGTTCTTCTTAACCCTTTTTATTGCACAATAAAACTCATAGATCCAGGCTAAGAAACGTTGAAATGATCTCAGCGATTGACGTTGGTATAGAGTACTTTTCAAACAATTCATAGCTATTTTTATCCATTTATGCTTTATAATGCAATTATGTTGGCATCAGTATGATCTTAATGATGCCATTTTCTTAACCATTAAGCTACATCGTAGAAAAAATCATTAGGCCGTCCTACTGTCTCTATCGAATCGTGTCCGATTCACTGTGAGTGGCTAACAAGCAGAGCCAGTGCTAGGGAAATAGAAATGTTCAGTATCCATCGTTAAGAAAATGCCACTTGGAATTAAGAAGATTTCAATTTTCTATTAAAATGTGCATGAATACCGCAGCCCAAGTAGAAAGGGATGCATTTGAATTTGAAATTTATTCTTCCACTTATAACCAACACAGTTTCACCCGAGAGACCAATCGAAAACGAACACATCAAAGCTTCGGTCACGCTTAGCGGACGTCATACGCGAGTGTTTCTTTTTACAGCTGATCTCTCGCAATGGTGAACTACAGAAGACAGCATTTATACGGCATTCATCAGCGATTCAATGTGTGGATTTTTATTGGATAACGATAATCGATTGAGCTACACACTTCACTAAAGACTACAGATTACAGCAATGCTACTTTTACAACGTACATTCGGCCAGTATGTTATCAGCTTACCCACTAAGTTTCTTGATTACAAGCTAGTAAAAGATTCTCAAACAAAATACACTGTCACGCATTGTAGTTTAGAATGAAGAATCGAAGAAAACAAAACTTACCCACTAGTTCACTTACAGATCTAATTGTTTGACAATGGAACGAGTTAATATGATATTAGAGAAAAAATCAAAGGTACTTAAGTATCTTCAAACTCCGTTTCTGAAAAAAGCAATTAGATCAAACCTTTCGCCTTGCAAACTTCGCGCATCAAACTTTTGAGATAGCGTATCTCGCGAGCGATGTCGGCAGATTGTTCCTTCAACTCTTCATTCTTGTCTCTCAGTTTGCCCTCTTCAATAAGAATCTCTTCGATCTCGGCCTTCTTTTTCTGGCGGTATCGTGTGGCAGCGTTCTTGTTCTGCTCCTTCTTGCGCGACTTTTTATCTTCGTGTCCGCGACCATATGCACGAGTGCGTTTCTTAGTTACGCCACCACCGGAGACTTTGGAACTTTTCTTGCCACTAGACGGACTCCACTCGTCGTCTTGATCACGGGAATACGCGGAACCACAGTAGGACGAGCTAGAATCACTCATCGGGCACGAGCTGGAAATGGAGCCGTCCTCGGAGAACGAGCAAGAATCGTCGTCATCGTTGCAATCGGGAAGATCTTTCGAACGAGAACGGATGATCTCGTCGACCAGTTCCAAATTGCGTGCGATGTTCTCTACCTCATCCACCGGCTGAAAACCAAAGCTGTCGGCCAGTTGATATTCTGTGGATACCGGCTGCTGCGGCTGGTTGATAGTTTGGGCCGAATTAACCAGCAAACCATTCATTGGGGCTCCGAACCCGTAGAACTCGGTGGCCGTGACAGGGACGACCTCCGGCTGGTGCTGCTGTTGTGGCGGGTGTGCAGACAACGGCAAAAACAGTGCCGGTTGCGGTTCCGACTGACCAACGAAGTTTGCCTCCTGTGGTGGTGTTTGTGGCGGTGTCAAATGAGTCAACTCGACGTTCTCATATACGTAATCAAATTCCATCAGCAGGTCCTCGGTGTTCTGCACTTTCTCCGGTTTTTGCTGGTGGGAGAATGGGCCGATTTCGGGACCGATGACCGGTGTAGGCGAGACATAGCTACCGCCCACCAGATGGGGCAATTTCAACTTCTCACCGAGCCATTGATCTGGAATGGAAAGAAGGGTGGAAAGGGTTAGTTAACTCAACAGAAGTTAGGAAGGTTTCATGGGTACTTTTTATTAATTCTTTAAAAAGGTTGGGACACATTAAGTCACTTTTTAATTGTTTCGTGTTTACAAATGCTGCCAAGTTTGAAGTGCTTGAAATTACTTTAAATACACAGGATTTAGGCAATAGATAGTTACATCAATGTCCTGATTAAAAAAACTACGAGTCCATGAAATTTGATTTCAATTCGTTGTGATGTAGAATACGGTTGCGTATGCAATGCGCATTCAGATAACTCACCTACCAACGATAGCTATCGCCTCTACAATACTGAGATTTTAAATATTAGACAATTTTTCGAAGCTGCTAATAAATGTCTTGGAATCTTGAAAAAAAACGGTTTTCACAACCTGACGAGCAAACACTTTACCACATGACTATACTGACAATTATATTATCCAGTAATCCAGCGACAAATTCCTACTCATTTGAAATGGCAGTTATTGCAATAAAATACAATATATTTTGTATAGAATTCTCAATCAGGCCGGTAATGTCTGAATTGTGTGATGAATACTTTCGGGCGTAATGCGAGTGCATGGTCAATTGAGGTTAGATATCGAGTTGTTCATCGTTACGAACGTGTAAAAAATACATGATTTTATATTATACACAATTTATACAAAAATAAATTCGTCAGAATAATTTTTTTTTTAATGAGATGAGATTTTTTTAATCAGCTCTTATCGATTTCAACTGCCGCTCAACGTCCTTTATGAATCGGTCGGGAACGTTCGACTCTTTCATCATTTTTATTTTGTTCGCTATGGTGGTTTTGATCGATGTGTCACGCTTCTTCATGGCTTCTTGCATGGCAGCATGTTCTTTCTTCGAGCGAAGCTCCAGCTCGCGACGCTCCTGCTCCTTCTGATTGATCTGGCGAACGATCTCCGCGCGATATTTCTCCCGAAGCTGCAAGAGTTTACGCTTACTCTCGATTTCATTTTGCTCCTGCTGTTTCAACTTTTCAACTGCTTTTTTGTGGTCCACATCGTCTCGGGCAATCTGCATGGCTCGCTCGGTTTTCACCGCTTCTAACTGTGCCGCTCGAGCTACTGCTATTTGTTGCTCTAATTCTCGTTTTCTGCGCGCGGCTTCCTTTTCGCGTCTTCGAAACTCTCTTTCTATGTGCTCCTGGCCCCTTCGTAAGTCCATATCATTTTTAACTGTTTTAGTATTTAGTAACTTCTGCTGGATTTTAAGCATTCGATCCTGTTCCCGTTCCTTTACTTCAGCTGCAATCTTCTTCTCAAAATCGAGCTTTGCTTGACGTTCATTACGCTGTCTAGTGTACTCTTGCACTTTCAACTCCGCAATACGTTGCTCTTCAAAGTCCAACTGTTTGTAGTACGCAGATAGTTCATATGCTTTTTTTAAATCTTCACGAATCGCGATAATGCGGTCAATTTTTTCCTTTTCTTTGCTTTTTTCTTTAGCTGCAATAGCCATCTGTGCTTGCTTCAACACTCGTGCCTCTTCCTCAATTCTCTCGGCTTCTTTAAGTTTCATTTTTTCTTTCTGTAACAGTTGATTGCGTATTTCTTCAGAATGAATTGTACTCAAATGTTTTGTCTGATCTCTCTTTTTTTCTTCCTCTTCTAGAGCTTTCTTATTTTCTTCTAACATAATTTTCTCCAGCCTGAGTTCTTCGGCACGTAGCTCTCGTTCTATTTCCTGCTTCTCTGCTATCTGGGCGTCTCTTATAATGTGACATTTAGCAGCAAGAATTACTCTATTTGCTTGCTGAACTTCCTCCTCTTGTTCTTGCTTTGCAATTAGCGCCCTGTCAATAATCTTTCGTGCAGCTCCATCAAACACAGGATCGTGCATTTCTTCTAGTACATTCCCTGCACATTTTGCTTGTCGGTCCCGATCAATTTCTTGCAGGCGTTTTTTTCGTTTCTCGGACTCATCCAACATGTTCTTCTTGTTCAACTCATTGAGCTTGAATTCATTGAGCTTATCGTCCATTGATTTCAGTTTTGCTTTATTTTGTAGCTTTAAATATTCAAATTTAGGCCACAAAACCGGAGCCATCGACATGTTTTGGCAGGGGATCGCTATGCTTCGGTAATCTAATGATTGGTAAAAGAGATTTCTCGTTGGTTCATATAATTATTAAAAGTTGTTTGTCACACAATTTATATTTAATTTGATTGATTTAATTTGCCTTTTCTTATAACATTTGACGAATTACTTTTGTTGGAATGCAATATAGTGCGTATTTCAAGTAATAACTCGCGTTCTCGACCGTTGCGTTCGACAACAAATACACGTCGTCATGGCTAAATTGTTACCTTGGATATATAGCGTTACGATTGTTACGATAGTGGATACTTGCAACGTTTTGTGTCTAAAGTAGATAGGGTAGCTAGTGGTAAGTAGGGTCAGCGGGGTAAGACGAATCAGGCGAGATTTATGTTGTTTTCGTTTTTGAAAGTGCACTACACCGATGTAGTCGGTGTTATACTCATTCAAATTTGAGTGTAATCAGTCTGTCTCTTTTTTGTACTACACCGGTGTAGCACTAGGTAAAAACGAAAACGCTTTAGATGGTGATTATGTATTAAGGTTTTTGATGTTACTGGCGGTTAGTGTACATATTTCATATCACCCTAATATAAAATGCGTTTGACATGAATATAAACAGAAAAAAAAGTTTTACTGAGTTGACGAGATTCTTTGCCGGCTCTCAATTTTAACATTATGAAGTGAAACTGCATTTCCTTGCTGTGATCTAATTTATAACGCACATTTGAGATAATTGGAAATTAATTACGTAACAGTTATCCAAATGCATCACTGCCCATTAAAGCATAAGAGTCCCATATTAAAAAAACAGCAAACCGAGAAAAACGCTGTAAAAGATTTATATTTTCATAGAGCCTTATGGATATAACAACCATGTTCTGGTATTTTTTCGATATTTTCTGAACAATTCTTGGTAATCTTAATTGTGCACTGTAATTCAGTGGTAATACAGAATACAACCCAACAGCTAACCCATTCTCGACAAAAAGCCATATGCTTTGATGGCCAGATTAGTGGTTGCTAATTGAGGAATGATCCATCTGAAAATCTCTAAAATCGTGACCGACCATCTTAGATTCCGATGAAACTTCACAGGTTTAACCGGCATGGAAGACTAAACATTTTCCACAGTAAATAAGATTATTTTGACTCAAGCGCAATTTTTTAAAAGGGCGTAGACGTTTCTACTTGCAATAATTTCAAATTTTTTTGTTAGATTGCACTAATTTATGCAGTAAAACTTTCTGAGAAAGAGTTACAGGTAATGAATACTTCTGCACGAAAAAAATACACTCAGAAAAAAAATTTGTGTCAAAAATTCATGATAAAAATTCAATTTGCAAAAAAAACATTTTTTCTGATTTTTTATATTTTGTCAAAAAAAACTAAAGAGAAAAGAAATATTTTTAATGTGACTTCATGATGGAGAAATTATCAGCACAAAAGTTTTTCCAACAAAAACTTTATACATGTATTTAAATTTCATGCTAGTTGACATACAAAACTGTATTTTTGTTACAGAATATAATTCTAAGTATCATTTTAAATCAAAATGCATTTGACAAATGTTTTCCAAAATGCGATAGTGTTCGCGATATTTGGAATTTTGCTCCAACAAAAACAATTAATTCATGTAATTATGTCCTTTTTAAAAGTTGTTTGCGTTACCCCACCATAAATTGTCAAAAGTCTAATGTTTATCGTTTTAAAGACATAAATGAAGCTTTTTCGGTGTATTTAGATCATGGAGAAGCTTTTAATAAAAAAGTTTTCCTAACAATAACTTTTGACAAATTTTTATGATTCATGCTATTTGCAGTCAAAAGTAGAATTTTATTTATGAATACGATTCTAAACGCCATTTTAAATCAAAATGCTTATAACAAAAAATTTCTGAAATGTAGTTCTCGAGATATTTTAAATTTTATTTTAACAACACAATTATTTTGTTTTATCACGACTTTTTCAGAAGCTATTCGCGTTTCTCCAGCAACGACAATTAGCTTTTCGAAAGGCCCATAATATTTCCTATAACTTTCCCATTGACATCAAGGCGATATTGAATGCTACATGAAAACAACCAAAATATAATTCAACTATATATTTAATCAAAGACAATAATAATTTAATTTAATCATCAGACCCTTCGGTTTTGCTGATAATTTCTCCATCATGAAATCACATTAAAAATATTTCTTTTCTCTTTAGGTTTTTGTTGACAAAATATAAAAAATTAAAAAAATGTTTTTTTTGCAATTTGAATTTTTATCATAAATTTGTTTTTGTGAAAAATGACACATTTTTTTTCAGTGTTTATTTTTTTCGTGCAGAAGTATTCATTACTTGTAACTCGTTCTCAGATAGTTTTACTGTATAAAATAGTGTAATCTAACAAAAAATTTAAATTATTGCAAGTAGAAACGTCTACGCCCTTTCAAAAAATTGCGCTTGTATCAGAATATTGCAATTGCCAGAGAAGATCGTGGAGATTCATAAGCCGTACACAAATGTAAAGTTTCGTTCGAATAGACGATGGTCATATTTTGCGGTCGGCCGGTTTCTCATGGAATCCCTCTCAATTCAGAGATAATTGCTCTGCAATGTTTTACTCTATAGTTGCGAGAGAGATGATTTGGTAATTTATTGTGGCCAACATCTTGAAATATGTTTAAATACGGCAATTAAATTTCATTTGTGTTAAAACTATGTAATATAAAAAAACAAACAACTCTGGGTTCACGTCTTAACCCAAGCTCCTCTGTTGTTTTCTTTTTCAAGCGGACACGGCGACCGGTTGCTTACGACAACCGTTCAAGTTGCTTCCGTTGTTGAGGATGCGTATCACGAATGTGGTTAATGTGATTCTACATCTCGTACGAACTCAATGGAAAGTATGCTTCCGAGCTAGTTTTTGTTTACTACTTTGAAATTCCAATTGGAGACATTAGTTTTAAACATATACTCCAGTAAATTCCTAAGCTATGATGTTATGCGATTGGTTTTAATTCGAGGGGTTATGGAGATCGTAAATTCGCGGTACAGTTGGTACGCTCGAATATTTACAACATTATTGCGGTATGATGTTTTACGGGGGATAAACAAAACAATGATTGAAAAAACGACTACACAGGTGTATCTAATTATTATTTTATAAAAACATATAGTCACTGCATAATTGATTACAATAAAGAACCAAGGTAATTGTCTGTTCAGTTTTTTCAAGTTACAATTTTTGGGACCGTTCATAAACCACGTAGACCGAAATTTGAGAACTTTTAACCCCCCCTAGTAGACCTTACCCGAGCAGAAGAAAATAACTGCGGAATACTAAATTTAGGTATCAATACCAACGACTGTTTACCACAATATCGTATTAATGAGCTCTACATAAGAGGTAAAATACCAAAAAAAATAACACAGATATGTTCTACAAATAACTATTTGATAATAAAACGAGTTATTATAATACCTGAATAATAATAAAACATTTTTCAACTTTCCAGTAACAAAATTCACTCTATGGAGATATTCAATAAGGTATTGATTTGGTATTTAAAAAAAATCACTGGAATACATAAATAATACTAAAACAAAGTATTATACCTCATTGAGGTATTAAGCAGGTATTGAAAAATGTTTCTTCAATACCTGCATAATATCTCAATGAGGTATAATAATCAATTAATACCATGTTTTGGTATGAATACCAAAAAATAGTATGCTCGGGCTATTGCCCAGTTATTTTCTCCTGGTCGGGTAGTAGACTTTTACCAACCCCCTCCCCCCGCCAAAAGTCTACGTAGACTTTTAATTTTTTTTATTCGCAGGAAATGTGAATTTAGCAAGAAGCACATTATAATGTTCAATTAAAAATAAGCGTTCAGATTTATTTCAAGCTTTTTAAATATTAAAGAAAGATTTTTCACATTGGTTTTTTGTCAATTAATACCGATTGAAGGTGCTTTCCAACGTTTGTGTAGCGGAATACTTCTTTTCAAGGTTAGTCACTCAAATATATGTATAAAGATACATTGCTATAACTAGCTTAAATTTTGGCCGCAGTGCGACCTACACCAACAACGCAGAATTGCTAAAAACTTTTTGAGCCTTACTGGTGCATTCAAAATTGTTAAATTATAACAACCAATTACAAATTAATACTGTCGATGTGTACTATCATCTAGCCTAAAATAATAAACCAAACATGCACACAAATTTAACTTTTCGTGAACAAATTTCAATATTTCTAAGATAATAAGATAATCTAAATTGCCTTATTTTATTAAGGGAACGAAGCTATTTAAATCTTCCCAAAAATATTTATATTTCTTATGAAATTAATAGCCGTATCACCTTAGAGTATTATCGCAAAGTATCAAAGTTTAACTCCGAATTTTTTTCGAAGATAAATATAGTAGAGCCGGTTTGCACGGAGTTGCATAGGGTCAAGACGTAAAATTTAACACTCGGAATACCAAGGGGGTAAAAAGTTACGCGGACTACCAAGGGGGTCTAAAAAAATGGGAACGCTTACTTTGACCGGTCATATCTCAGCCGTTACATAATCGATTTTAAATCTGTCTTCACCAATAGAAAGATATGTCTTTTGTGAATACGTCAAATTAAAAAATATAAGAATAGAGTTGTCTACCGTAAGTTACAGTAAAAAGAGTATAACAAAGTCAGTGAGAAAAAAAATGGGAACGCTTCTTTGACTTGCCATATCTTAGCTGTTTGATCACCAATTTTAATTCTTTCTTCACCATTGGATAGGTAAATCTTTTATAAAAACAGTGAACAAAGAATGATGGAAATCAAATTTGTATATCTGAAGTAATTGTAAAAACAGTAATTGAGAGTCAGTACAGAAGAAATGAGTTTTTCTGTTCAAACAATCGTATCACGACCGTTTGTCAACCAATTTCAATTTTCCTTACACCAATGCAATCCTTAGAGCTTCTAGACTTGTAATATATGCAATAAATAGTAGATTTTCAAAAATTACTATACTTTTTCGAGTTTTTAGGAGATAGGATTTTTACAATGTACGTGGCATACGGTTGATTGAAATTCTTTGCGACTTGTTAGTTTTACGGTTTGAAAATTACCTGTTTACTCAATAGTTCTACATATTATACATGTATATTATTATATCAAAATGTTTGCACGAACGTGGAGAAACACATTATTGTATGTAAGTTACTAAATAATAGAGTATGTTAGGACGATTCAGTAAATACGAAAAAGTTCAGAATTTTAAAATATTCATCATATAACTTTAAATTTGAAGCGATGACCTATACATTTTAATACACCAGTCGATTGTAATTGATGGCGGCTACAATTTCTGAAAAAACACATTTTTATATTTTCTCAAAAAATAGCCAAAAGTACGTAGAAGTACAGAAATTTCATTTAGTTGGCAAATAACGTCGAATTCAAAGTGATGGCATATACCTTTTTATATACCAATCGATTATAATTGATTTTGGTTACAATTTCTGAAAGAACGATTTTTATATTTTCTCAAAAATAGACAAAAGTACGTAGAACTACAGTAATTTCATTTAGTTGACAAATAACTTCAAGTATTCAAAGATATCACCTATGCATTTTATACACCAATCGATTGTAATTGATTTTGGCTACAATTTCTGAAAGAACATATTTTTATATTTTCTAAAAAAATAGCCAAAAATACGTATAAGTACAGAAATTTCATTTAGTGGGTAAATAACGTCGAATTTTAAGGGATGATTTATACTTTTTTATACACCAATCGATTGTAATTGATGGTGGCTACAATTTCTGAAAGAACACATTTTTATATTTTCTCAAAAAATAGACAAAATACGTAGAAGTACGAAAATTTGATTTAGTTGGCAAATAAGGTCAAATTCAAAGTGATGACTACACTTTTATATATACCAATCGATTGTAATTGATTTCGGCTACAATTGTTGCAAGATAAACTTTTTATATTTTCTTAAAAAAACGACAAAAATACGAAGAAGTACAAAAATTTCGTTTGATTGACAAATAACTGCAAATTAAAATGACCTACACTATTTATACACCAATCTATTGTAATTGATGGCGGCTACAATTTCTGATAGAACAATTGTTTATATTTTCTCAAAAATTAGTCAAAAATACGTAGAAGTACGGAAATTTGTAGTTATGTGCCAATCAGACGAAATTTCTGTACTTCTACGTATTTTTGTCGTTTTTTTGGGAAAATATGAAAAGTTTATCTTGCAACAATTGTAGCCGAAATCAATTACAATCGATTGGTATATATATAAAAGTGTAGGCCATCACTTTGAATTTGACCTTATTTGCCAACTACATCAAATTTCCGTACTTCTGCGTATTTTGTCTATTTTTTGAGAAAATATAAAAATGTGTTCTTTCAGAAATTGTAGCCGCCATCAATTACAATCGATTGGTGTATAAAAAAGTATAAATCATCCCTTAGAATTCGACGTTATTTGCCCACTAAATGAAATTTCTGTACTTGTACGTATTTTTGGCTATTTTTTGAGAAAATATAAAAATTTGTTCTTTCAGAAATTGTAGCCAAAATAAATTACAATCGATTGGTGTATAAATTGCATAGGTGATAGCTTTGAATACTTGAAGCTATTTGTCAACTAAATGAAATTACTGTAGTTCTACGTACTTTTGTCTATTTTTTGAGAAAATATAAAAATTGTTCTTCCAGAAATTGTAACCAAAATCAATTATAATCGATTGGTATATAAAAAGGTATGGGCCATCACTTTGAATTCGACGTTATTTGCCAACTAAATGAAATTTCTGTACTTCTACGTACTTTTGGCTATTTCTTGAGAAAACATAAAAATGTGTTTTTTTAGAAATTGTAGCCGCCATCAATTACAATCGACTGGTGTATTAAAATGTATAGGTCATCGCTTCAAATTTAAAGTTATATGATGAATATTTTAAAATTCTGAACTTCTTCGTATTTACTGAATCGTCCTAACACACTCTATTATTTAGTAACTTACATACAATAATGTGTTTCTCCACGTTCGTGCAAACATTTTGATATAATAATATCCATGTATAATATGTAGAACTATTGAGTAAACAGGTAATTTTCAAACCGTAAAACTAACAAGTCGCAAAGAATTTCAATCAACCGTATGCCACGTACATTGTAAAAATCCTATCTCCTAAAAACTCGAAAAAGTATAGTAATTTTTGAAAATCTACTATTTATTGCATATATTACAAGTCTAGAAGCTCTAAGGATTGCATTGGTGTAAGGAAAATTGAAATTGGTTGACAAACGGTCGTGATACGATTGTTTGAACAGAAAAACTCATTTCTTCTGTACTGACTCTCAATTACTGTTTTTACAATTACTTCAGATATACAAATTTGATTTCCATCATTCTTTGTTCACTGTTTTTATAAAAGATTTACCTATCCAATGGTGAAGAAAGAATTAAAATTGGTGAGCAAACAGCTAAGATATGGCAAGTCAAAGAAGCGTTCCCATTTTTTTTCTCACTGACTTTGTTATACTCTTTTTACTGTAACTTACGGTAGACAACTCTATTCTTCTATTTTTTAATTTGACGTATTCACAAAAGACATATCTTTCTATTGGTGAAGACAGATTTAAAATCGATTATGTAACGGCTGAGATATGACCGGCCAAAGTAAGCGTTCCCATTTTTTTTACCCCCTTGGTATTCCGAGTGTTAACGAGTGTTTAAAGATTTTTAAATCAGTGTAAATGATTTTAAGAGAAACTGATTAACTCGAGTAAACACTTTGTTGTAGAAGTTTAACTACACTACTGCTTTAACCATCGAAATTATTAAATAAAAATAAAAAAATTAATCTACTTATTGTTAAAAATCGGGTGTTTTGTTGTTACAATGCTTAACTTTGAACATTTTTTAACTTTTTATGGTTCATGCATTTAATGGTCCATGCATGTCTGCTAACTAGTGGTGCTTTAGATGATTTCACAGTCAAAATCTTCCGACGAGAGGAATTTTTGGCGATCGTCTTTGGAACTGTCATTTTGTATTATTCCCAGATCAAAACTATATCAAAATATACGCAAGAAACAAAAACGTGTGAGGTTGTCCAAAAAAAATCGTGGGTTCTGGGTTGAGTGGTCGCTTAACGAGTAGTTACCTCAATAGTGTACTAGCTCTGAAGTTTCTGCATAAATACTGAATAGACCGATATTTTGAATACAACTCTCTTTAAATCCCATTCATAATTAGTAATACGAGAATAACAAAAAATAAAAGTCTACGTAGACTTTTTCAAAGACCCCCCTCCCCCCTCGTAGACAAACGTAGACTTTTGCCAGACCCCCCCGTCCCCCCTATGAGTCTACGTGGTTTATGAACGGCCCCTTTCAGCTATTTCAGAGGTAAAAACCAATATTAATCCACCAAGTGGTGCAATTGCACCTTTCTCATTTATCCAAACTATGATTCATTAGCTGGTTTTGTTCAATAGAATTTTGAAAATGTCTATTACATTCTTATTTCACTAAGCACGACTACCACGAAAGTAGACGCAGACTCACTTTAAACAAAAAAGTATAGGAGAGACCGGGGCTAGTTTGGGGTGTTTCCATTTTTTACCGCTTTGATGTAGATAAATCTTGCAAAATAGAACATGTGGCTGTAGCCAACATCCCTGAATTTTATCAGTGTTTGTTGCATTGTCTTTGTTTTTAAAGACAAAAACGTGTGACACGGAAATCCCGCCAATTTATCCCGGCCCCGGGGTAAGATGGCGGTATGTATGAATACGCCAGAAAATGGAGATTCAATTATATCAAAGGTTCATGCTGAATGTCTTTTCAATAAAATTGTATATTAACCGACGATTGCAAATATATTTCAGTCTCAATACCTCGGCATTTTACTTTGACGCGTATTCCATATTCAAAAGCATATTTTCAAAATTCTTCAGGCGATTGGCCGAACTGTCGAAGGTCCCAAATTGTCACGAACGGAAAAATACGGTGGGAAAATCACGGGCCGGAAACTGTACACACAGAGATGCCGACGAAACCTCATTGTCTCACCATGGATGATGGAGCTTACATCAAGACGGACTTCCGGCAGCTCCCGGCGCTACTGTGCTTCTCCGCTCAGCACAAGTTTGGTGTTCCGGAGGAAGTAAGAAAGCAGAAACTAAACTAAATACAAGATTTGGCAAGTGATCTGCTCATGTGGCAAACGGAGTGCGGCCGTTCGTGACAACCGGGACTGTAAACGGGGAGTTCTACCTCAAGGAGTGTCTACAGAAGTGTTTGCTTCCTCTGTTAGAAGCAACACCCTACTATCTCCTGGCTGAATATTGTCTCATGTTACTAATTCAAATGTTGTCCTGAAGTGGTACGAAGCCAACGGGGTCACTTTCGTACAAATGACTTGAACGCCCCAACGCACTGGAACTAAGGTCCAAGGGCACTTATGAAACAGGCACTACGGAAGCATCCCAAGGAGGTCAAATCTGAGGAAGACGTGAAGAAAAAGTGGGTTTCCGTACAGAAGAAGCTGCAGCCAGATGTTGTATAGAGCCTAATGAGTAAAGTAAAGCGTAAGATGCAAGCTTTCGGTTATGGTATTGAAATTGAATGAAATAAATATGTCAAAAGCTTATTAACACTCGGAATACAAAGAGAGTAAAAAGTTACGCGGACTACCAAGGGGGTCCAAAAAAATGGGAACGCTTACTTTGCCCGGTCATATCTCAGCTGTTACCTAATAGATTTTAAATCTGTCTTCATCACTAGAAAGGTATGTCTTTTGTAAACACATTGAACCAAAAATATAGAATAATATGGTTGTCTACCGTAAGTTATAGTGAAATGAGTAAAACAAAGTCAGAGAAGAAAAAAATGGGAACGCTGCTTTGACTGGCCATATCTTAGCTGTTTGTTCACCGATTTCTATTTTTTCTTCAGCATTGGATAGGAATATCTTTCACAAAAACGGTGATCAAAAAATAATGGAAAACAAATTTGTATATCCGAAGTAATTGTAAAAATATTAATTGAAAGTCAGCACAGACAAAATGAGCTTTTCAGTTCAAATAATCGTATCTCAGCCGTTTGTCAACCATTTTCAATTTTTCTTACACCAATAAAATTCTTAGAGCTTCTAGATTTGTAATATATGCAATATCAATACATATTACCAAAAAAATACTGTATTTTTTCGAGGTTTTAGGCGATATGGTTTTCACAATGCTCACCGCACAAGGTTGTTTGAAATTTTATCCGCCTTGTTTAGTTTTACGGTTTCAAATGTAACATGTTTACTGAATATTTCTTCATATCGCATATGGATACTATTATATCAAAACGTTTGCACAAGCGTGGAAAACATTTTGATATTATAAGTTACAAAATAATGGTTTAGAATTTTTAAAATATTCGTCATATAACTTTAAATTAAAAGCGATGACCTATAGTTCTTTATACACCAATCGATTGTAATTGATGGCGGCTACAATTTCTGAAAGAACAAATTTTTATATTTTCTCAAAAAATAGACAAAAGTACGTAGAACTACAGAAATTTCATTTCATTGGCAAATAACTTGAAATCCAAAGCGATGACTTATACTTCTTTATATACCAGTCAATTGTAATTGAATTTCGGCTACAATTTCTGAAAAATAAATTTTTATATTTTCTCAAAAATAGACAAAAATACGTAGAAGTACAGAAATTTCATTTAGTTGAAAAGTATCGTCGAATTCAAAGGGATGAGCTAAACCTTTTTATGTACCAGTCGATTGTAATTGATTTCGGTAACAATTTCTTAAATAACAAATTCTTATATTTTCTCAAAAAATAAACGAAATTACGTAGAACTACAGAAATTTAATTCAGTTGGTAAATATCGTAGAATTCCAAGCGGTGACCTATACCTTTACATGCACCAATCGATTGTAATTGATTCCGACTACAATAACTAAACTTACAATTTTTATATTTGCTCACAAAAATAGACAAAAATACACAGAACTACAAAAACTTCATATAGTCTATTTTCTGAGAAAATATTAAACTGTGTTCTTTCAGAAATTGTTTGCTGAAATCAATTACAATCGATTGGTACATGTAAAGGTGTAGGTCACCGCTTTGAATTCGAAGTTATTTACCAATAAAATTAAATTTCTGTACTTCTACGTATGTTTGTCTGTTTTTTGAGAAAATATAAAAATTGATTGTTCAGAAATTGTAACCGAAATCCAATTACAATCGATTGGTGTATAAAGATGTATAAGTCATCGCTTTGAATTCCAAGTTATTTGCCAATGAAATGAAATTTCTGTAGTTCTACGCACTTTTGTCTATTTTTTTGAGAAAATGCAGGAATTTGTTTTATTTCAGAAATTGTAGCTGCCATCAATTACAATCGATTTGTGTATAAAAAACTATAGGTCATTGCTTTAAATTTAAGGTTATATGACGAATATTTTAAAAATTCTGAACTTCTTCGTATTTACTGAATTTTTCCTTATGCACTATTATTTTGTAACTTACAAAGTTGTGTTTCTCCACGTTTGTACGAACATTTTGAATATTTTTGCGTATTACAATATCCATATGTAATACGCAAAAATATTCAGTAAACGTGTTACATTTCAAACCGTAAAACTAAACAAGACGCAAAAAATTTTAACCGGACGTGTGCCACGTGCATTGTGAAAATCAAACCGCCTAAAACTTCGAAAAAGTGTAGTAACTTTTCAAAATCTACTATCTATTGCATCCATTACTAATCTAGAAGCTCTAGGAATATCATAGGTGTAAGGAAAACTGAAATTGGTTGACAAACGGCTGAGATACGATTATTTGAACTGAAAAGCTCATTTTGTCTGTACGGACTTTCCATTACTATTTTTACAATTACTTCGGATATACAATTTTTTTCCATTATTTTTTGATCACCGTTTTTGTGAAAGATATTTCTATCCAATGCTGAAGAAAAAATTGAAATCGGTGAACAAACAGCTAAGATATGGCCAGTCAAAACAGCGTTCCTATTTTTTTCTTCTCTGACTTTGTTTTACTCATTTCACTATAACTTACGGTAGACAACCCTATTATTCATTTTTATCTTTGCGATATGATTACGAAATACATACCTTTCCAGTGGTGAAGAGATATGACCGGTCAAAGTAAGCGTTCCCATTTTTTTTTGACCCCCTTGGTATTCCGAGTGTTAATGGATTATATTTTATTGTCGTAAAGTTTGTAAAGGATTCACAATTTTCTAGAACTTTTTTCCGTAATGCAATTTGATGTGGGACACCCTATGCCTGATGATAATGCCTGAGGGTAGTAAATTACCCTTGAATGTACAACTCCTGTTAATCCCATGTTAATATTGATCAATACCGGCACCGGCCAGACCCGAACGTACTACAAGTATCAGCCTGTTAGTAGCAATAAGGATTCGATTAAAAATTGTGCTGTATATTACCCGCTATTCAACATTTCAGTTGTCTGGGCGTCCGAGCAACAAGACACAAACAAAAAACCTGTTTTAATCCACCTAGCGGTGCAATTGTGCCTTTCTCAATCATGAACACGAGAATATTTAAGTTGTTTATATTCATTAAAAGCTTTCAAATGCATATATTACATTTTATTATTATACATGACATGACAACTGTATACAAGAAAAGAAATCATTATTCGAGTTCTAAAATTATGTAAAAAAAACAGCCACGGTAATATTGAACTGAAAAAAAGGTGCGAAATCGACAAAAAGTCGATTTTCATAAACAAAAAAAAATCGTGATAACATAGAATCTCGACGTTTCATGCATTTTAAAGATGTTTGGCATCAAAAATACGAATTCGATTTCTGAAATTGCATGGGGTCCCCCCCTTGAAAAAAATGTTGTGTTCCTGCTTATATGGGAATTTCATATGTGACCGGACGGTTCAGTCTATATTTCCGGAACCATATAAGCGATCCGTGCGAAATTTTACATACATCTGTGGGGATAATATAGCTATCATTTGGGATTAAGTTTGTGGAAATCGGCCCAACCATTTCCGAGAAACTGATATGAGTTTGCTAGTTTTGAAAGATGGCTGCTTTTCCCAGGCACTTCCGGAACCGTCTATGGTGGTCAATGTAGTCAACGAAAGTTTGGTTGGCCGTCGGTGATCTAGAAGTGCAAATTTAAGTTGTGTGAGAGACATTTTAGCGAAATTTTTACCTTTTTTGCTTTCATCGGAGTATCGGTTTGAATCACAATTTGCTATGTGATCGCACGCCACAACCCGTAACTACGGAACCGGAAGTCGGTTCGGGATAAAATTTAATAGCCATTTACGGGGACGCAACATCTTTCATTTGAGACTAAGTTTGGTTGATTCGGTCTAGCCATCTCCGAGAAACCGATGTGACTGTTATTCTGAATCTGGATACTTCCGCCGGGGCTTCCGGAACCGATGATGGTGGCCAATGTGACCAAAAAGACTTTGAATGGGTGTTAGTGACCTAGTACTACAAATCGAAGCAGTTGTGGTCACATTTTGGAAAAAATTTCACCATTATACATTAATTGCAGAATTTATTAAAATCGACATTTTCTACGTGATCGTACTCATCACCCTGTAATTCCGGAACCGGAAGTCGCATCCATTAGAAATTCAATAGCAGCCTATGGGAACGTTGCACTTTTCATTTGGGATTAAGTTTGTGAAAATCAGTTCAGCCATCTCTGAGAAAAGTGAGTGAGATTGTGTTCGCGTACACACACAGACGCACATACACACACATACATGCACGCACATATACATACACACACAGACATTTGCCGAATTCGACGAACTGAATCGAATGGTATATGTCACTCGGGTCTCCGTTAAAAAGTCGGTTTTCAGAGCAATTGCAATACCTTTCTATTGAGAAAGGCAAAAAGAACAAACACCAAATAGTTTCGAAAAAAATAATCGATGGTAGTGTACAAACTGAGGCTACAACTAAAAAACTACCGATGGTATTAGCGAAGAGAACAGAAAATAAATTAAGCGGCCTAAAATAATAAAAAAAAAGAAATTCTCAAAGCCCCTCTCCCCTCATATTGTGACAAATGTCCAAATTTCACATCATTTGGACAATTCTAGACCCCACCCACATCGCTTGAAATTTTTGAAAATGGTACTATGGGGCCATGCATAAATGACGTAGCATTTTGGGGCGTAGGGAGGGTATACCAAATTTGTGACGAAGTGTGACGAGGGGGAGGGTAGGGTCAGAAATTGCGCGACGTAAGTTTAAAATTTTTTAACGGGCATCAAAACCCATTGATTAGAGAAAAAATTCAATGTTTCTCCATTCACCACGCCCCCCCCCAATTCAAATTCACACAAATTACTTTTCATGTGGTTTTTCATGAGGTAAATTTTACGATTCGCGGACTTACAAGCTCGCAAAAATACGAAAAGATTCAGTCTGCGGATTTAACTTGCTACATTAGTTAGCTAATGTTGCTAACTAGTAGACTTACTTTGGTAGCTGAATTAAATTTTCACTTCGGATTCAAGCAAACGAAATTTAGTTATTTAGATTAACGTATGCTTCTTAGAATCATTGGCAGCTGCAGGATTGTGAACTGAAAGAACTTCTCTACATGCTCCCCTTGACATATAAAATTCAAAAGAAAACTATCAACACTATATTTGTCGTTTTAGAAATGTTGTAATGTCGAATATCTGTAAACTGTCTAGCCTAGTTAATTAAGTTTTTTCACAGAAAACAATCCAAGAATATCGAGGGTAGTGTACAAACTGATTGTACAACTACCAATTCTATTAGCTAAGGGAATAGAAAATCATTTTGAGCGACCTAAAATATGCATTACCTGTACCGAAAACATTACTTTGCATGACGAGCACATTAGCAATTTCAGGCGCGTGTCATTAGTTATTAATATAACTACTAGAAAAAGAAGCAAACAGTTACGAATAGATTAGAAGAATGATTCGAAATTAGGTTACTAATTTAGAATAATAAATTAGTAAGTCTAAAATACGTAGGAACTGAAGAAGATAGTTATGTTTTTGTCGCTTCTTATGACATGGGAGCAGGAACCCAGGGTATCAATTGTTAGCATCTGCCTTCGGATGGCACACGGCATCTAGTTTGGGTATGTCCGGAGCTAGGGGGGGTTGGTTTGAGGACTACTCCCACTACTACGCCACTGAAAATGGGTACACATGTTTCATGAGATTATTATAAGTATCCTCAATCGATTCTTTGGACTTTTTCACATAAGAAATACCAATTTTGGTCAGCCGAATACAACTCTTGAATATAAACTAAAACAAAAAGAGGATTCGGGACAAAATGAGCGTGATAGTGTACCGTGCGGTCATTGTAAATGCCTGAAATAAATTTTTCAAACTCTGTTACATAAAGAACACTTTTTTTGGTAAACTTTTTCCAGCCAAAAAGTTATGCGTACAGTGTGTCCCACATTTATACGTTCACCCTGTTTTTTCAGTATAACTTTTATTTCGTTCGAGTAAACTGCACCAAATTTTCAGCGTTTGTTTTAAAACTTAATCAACGATGTTTCTCGAAATTTCGAAGCCCTAGTGCGTTTTGTTCGTTTGTTATGTGGCGAAAAAAGTGGTGTCCCACATTTATACGTTCACCCTACTATTTTTTGGATAACTTTTTTTTCTATTCACACAAACAGCTCCAGATTGTCAGCGTTTATTTTAAAGCTTAATCAACGATTTTTATCGATGTTTGGAAACCCTGGTGCATCTTGTTCGTTTGTCATGGCAATTTAAGTGAAAAATGTGTCCTTTATTTATCCGTTCCCCTTATTTTCTCAGATTAACTTTTTTCAGTCAAACGTACTGTACCAAATATTCTAAGTTTATTTTGAAGCCTAATTTACGAAGTTTCTCTAAATTTGGAAGCTTTGGTGCGTTTTGTTCGTTTATTATGGCAGTTTAAGTGAAAAAAAAATGTTCCTGCATTTATACGTTCACTAAGAAAAAATAATTTTTCTCAAAAAATGCTTTATTTAAGTAATAATCCAGTAATAATTAACACTTCATGTAATAGTGAATCGAATTCCCATCATTTTTGAGTACAAGTTTCATTCGCTTCGGCATTTAATCATTACGATTTTTATATTTCTTGCACTAAGTTTGTTTTAGAATGATTTGATTGCTGTCTTGAACTTTACAACTGACGAATACTGCTTAGCGTGGTTATATACATCACGAACCATCATACTCGAAACATTTTCAGTCGGGATAACGTCTGGAGAAAGCGATATTTTAATGACCTTCGTTAGCGTTATCTCAACTCCATGTTGACACCAGCCACTTGACCACTAGTTTGTCTAATCCTACGAAAAATCTGTAATTTCAGACATCGTAATAAAAATTAAATGTCGCATTGAGTCCTCTTTTATGTTGGTCCCGATCTTCTAAAGAGGAGCTGCCGAAATACAGTGAAGTCCTTGGTCCAACGATTATTGACCACTAACAATTATTCCTTATAAGTATTCTGAATATTACTCTGGTTTGAATTTTGATTATTCCCACGTTTGTCGATACAGTGATGACCCGTTTTTATCAGTCCCTTTGTGAATTTTAAGCTGATGAAACGATGACATTGACAAAATTGGGACATATATTTTTCTTACATTTTCATGAACAGAAGCTCGTATAATATTCTTCCTTAGTCCCTAGATATAGCGTCATAACCCTTTCTGATTATTTAGTTTAATTTAAAAGGTCTAACAGTGCAAAATTTAAAATTTTGATTTTTGCATATTTCGGATCTCTAACATAAGAAAAATTTGCTCAAGAAAGGATTTTCTCTAAATCAACTTAGTTCGTCTGCTAGAGCCCATCAAACTAATAACTATCAATTTGCATATGAGGCTTACAAAATCGAGTCAAAAACAAAACAACAAAATCGGGAGTAGACAAAATCGGGGGCTGTTAAAATCGGGGGAAGATAATATCGAGTCTTCACTTAATTGCTGGAGGCTGGAAGATGAATTGGAAAATTCTTCAAAATTATGAATCTTCAAGATGACAAATTCTATTCTCCAAACGAATCGTTCAAATGAGTTACTAGAGTATTAAGGTTGAACAGAGAATGGGCAAAATCTAAAACGAAAAAAGCAGTACTGTAACAACATTCTACATAAGCTGATTGATTTTTATAAAAATCTAACACACGGTGTGGAAAAAAACTGCTTTTTTAGTGTTCGATTTTTGCCCATTCTCTGTCAAACCTTAAAGGGTTTTAAAGCAAGACAAGAACAATTTTCGTTACAAAGTCTACAAAGGACGTGAGAAACATTCATCTGTAGATTAAAAGGCGACGGAGTCCCTTAAATGAATGCAATCGGCTCGAGCCATTTAAAATAACCAGGCTCGATTGGTCGAACTATAAAAATAACTCTATAAAACTCAACAATCTGTTATCATTCAGTGCTGCACTTCATTTCTGAGAATTAGCAAAAGTAAAACTTTGGTTTTACTGTCTGTGATACAACTTGATAATCTGATCTAGCAAATTTCGTCGCCAAATCTTAGTGTACTCAATTAGTGTATTAATATCAATACTTGAAATTCATTTCGTTAGTCCGGTCCAACTACGCGTTCCCAAATCATTATTTCAAAAGCTTCAGTGATACTAATGCCGGCACCAATTCCTTATGTACTGAATTCTCAGATATCAGAGACTACAGTAGTATTAAAACGCACAAATACAAATGGTGGAAAGAATTTTGAACATGTTTGGTAGTCGTTATAAGAACAAATAGTCGGTGTTAAGTCAGACCGGACTACGTCGCAAAACATAAAAAATAAGATAATGAGAGCAATGGATAAAGAATTACGTCATCTACATTCGACTTTTGCCAGATTTGAAATATGTAACAATAAGCAAGAATTATGGCAAAAATAAATTTCCATTTATAATGTAAAGGATGCTGCGATTCAAACTATACTATAAACTCGTTTTTCTCGAAATCAATATTTTGTCACTTAATCCGGTCTGACTTAACACCGACCAAATAAGAAATAGACTCAGTTACACAATAAATGTTTCAAGCCCGCAATACAAAATATTTCGACACTATTTAAATATAGCAATTTACAATATTTCTTATTTTTTTCTGGCATCGTACTGCGTTCATATGCTTCTGCAGAGCGTAGATATTTTCTGGTAAGACAGGTTTCAACAACTTCAAATGTATAAAAAAACAAAGCATTGCGTAATTCTTATTTTTAGAGTCAACCCCAAAATGAAAACAAGCAAACTCATTTAGCATCGAAACTTTCACTGCAGTTTCCTGCACGGGTGCCATCATAATTTATTCAACCCTTCATATTCCAAACGGTCGCCGCCTTTCATTTACCTAAATCGATAAATTCTACATCACACATTTCCGCTCGTAACGTGTAGAGTCAAACTTTTCCGCTGTTGGCGCGATTGGGCACGCGAACGGTTTCGCCCCTCCTGCCAGGCACCTCCTCTGCTGCTGCTTGACAACCCGTCGATTCGTATCTTCATTGACACCAATCTTATCGCTGTTGGAGTGGTAATCCGTATCGAAATTTCAGATACAGCAATCGAAGGACTCCGAGTGGTGATAGTTTTCAAACAACTGCACTAGAACTCTCCCTGCAACGGCCTGTTTATGACTAACCCCACCAGTACCGGCCAATAGTCTACGGGTGCTATCACTCAAAGTAGCGATAAGCCATGTGCGTTCTTGAACCATATGCAAACATGACCAGACCGAAAAACCTTCAAGTTTGCCCAACATGTTCTCATTTCGCGTTGTGTGCTCTATTCTGTAGCGAGAACTCTCGTTCCAAGTCTATCGTCTTATCAGGGTGATTTGCGGAGATAATTCCGCGGTTCTCTTTACACCAAGGCAATTGGAAGCAATATTCCGCAATGAATTCCCATAATGTGCAATGATCTTTGCGCTGACCCCTCAAGCGAAAGACAATCAACAGTTGATAGGACCCGCCCGAATGAGTCGAGCACGGGCGCCAACTTTCGCTTCGAGCGCGTCTTTTGATCAGTTTACCTTGGGCCAGAGTCATGTGTATCTGCCGTGCCGTGGATGCCGCTTGAGGTTTCTTTGTACGCTTGATAGGCGTCGTTCTGGTAAATTTTAATTTCACATACAATGTGGTAAACGTTTCGTAAACAGGAAGAATCGTGTGCGAATCAGCCGAAAGTAATTATTGAATGGAGGTTTTTTGCAGTCGCATCCCAACTTTTTTCGTTATTCCAAACCATTCGTTTTATTTTTGTTGGACAGTATAGTACTGGCCTTCTGGAAACCAGTTTTTCGATATTATAGGCTTTATAACGGAGCATGAGACCGCTTCATGTTTGGCTTGCCCTTACACAAATAAAATATTTGGGCAAGTTTTGTATCCAATATTTTACATCACACGTGTATCGTTGTTTCTTTTGGTAACTCCACCGAAAGGATGCTGGCCTTGTTGTGTGATCTTACGTTAAAACTAAAAACAATCTTTACAAAGATTCGGACACATTTGGGTAGCGTAACCTGATAGTTTCTTTATTGATCGCGGAGCAACTCATAGTCACACTATGGCCGGTGTCCACACATGCCAACAATCGAAAATATATTCTCCATTCTTTCGTTCTTTATGTAATTTTTATACTTATTTTGATATGGATGCGAAAATTGGAACAATTTTTGGACAGAATGGAAAAAAGGACTAGTGCTTTATTTCATTAGAAAAATATTACAACACGAGGCGACGACTTCAATCACCCTTTTGTAATTGTGTCTAGGGAAATTTTAATGATGAACCCTCAAAAAGGCGCGGGGTCGCAGAGGCCCGGATAGTTACAGTTCTCTAGTTTCAGTGGACTTGTAATTTAAAATAAAAATGATCGAAACTTTTCGGGCTTTCGATTCTCTCACTGATAAAACTACAAAAAATAGGCTTTTGATTTCATTGGCTCTTACAGGCGATTCTTCTTCAAGTCACAATTTTAGCTTACCTTTTTGAGGGTTAAAATTGGTTTTTGTGTCAAGCTAATTATTATTTAATAGCGTAAAGTTATAAACTGAAACCATTTCGTGATGTAAGACAACTTCACAGGTGATCTTTTCCATGTGGGTGTTCATAACAGAGTTTTGCCTAAAGCTTGCCCACTATTTCGAACACCAAGCTGATGTCAGCAAAAAAATGTGAAACCGATCGCTTATTTTAGAAAGTAGTGTACCTACAGAAAAAAATAGCTTATGATAATTCTATTGTCTGTAAAATTCTAGAACTTTCTGTGCAATACTCGTCAATCCATATTGCACAGAAGATTCCGTATTCATTTTATCTTGAAAACATTGATGTCATTTGTTATCCTGTTAGTTTCGAATAGTTTTTTTTCCTTAATCAGAGATTATTACTGTTCTTGGCAACTGAAACGTTCAGCCGTCCGAGAAATAAAAAATGGATGAATATTGTCTGAAATTTAACGTGAATAAACAACAGAAAATGTTATTTGAAAAAAAAGGAAAGTGAGAGGTATATGCAGGGTTGCTATGAAAGACAACAGAATAAAAACGCGCCAAATCCGCGCAATATTTTTTGATTTATATATAATTATTTCCTATACATCTTCAAAACTTGCACTGGATTTTATTTGAATATACTTGGAAACTTCTTATGTATTGTCCACCTGAATCTTTTATTACCAGGCTAAACAAATCATATCTTGTTAGTTGAAACAATATATGGGCGACGAAAATTTTGATTACTTTCTTCATACTACACCGTCTCACCGTGCATCCACATGCTGCTCATTCTACTAACGAACGATGAATAAAACAGTTAGCATAAAATGCATGCAGGACTTACATAACTTCCCAATATTCGATTAGGTCCCTTAGGTAACTTTTCCTCCTATTTCTTCCGAATTTTTCAAAACCTGCCTCTATATTAAAAGGTAAGTCGTAGTTACGATAAAAGAATATGCAAAACTTGGAAGAGATTCCCCAAAAGTTACTAGTAATGATTGCAATCATTTTATTACATTTTTTCTCATGAACTCAGCTGACTACAGCTGCTTTCATTGCGCAGGAATTAATAAACTTAGAAGACATATTCAACTTTAACCAACTTCCACCTGTGAGTGATTTAGAGGTTGTGAATAGCTCTATCTCAAGTTGTGCCCCGATCTTGATGAAATTTGTTTTTTTTTAATTTTTGCGTAGCAATGTGTAAACTAAGCCACGAAATGGAACCTTAATAGCAGTTGAAGGTTATTCTGATTTGATTTGGATAGCTGTACTCTGCGCCGAATTCGATAAGATTGCAAATATTATTGAGCAAGTGAACAACCCATCCGAAGCCTCGAACAACAAACAGTGACCAAAATCCAGGTCAACGACCAGATGCTGATGAAACTCGATGGATGTGTTTTGATTGACAATGATTTCAAATAAATTTCGTGGCTCCAATTTATCGCGGATAGGATCATAAAAAAAATTATGATTTGACAAGGGATCTGTCCCTGTAGCAAAAAAAAACCTGCGTTTTCGTGACAGATAACTAAGCGTTAATTCATGACGTTACGTTTTGAACCGACGTAGACAGCTACCATTATATCAAGGACGTGCTATAATGATGCGACAATGGAGTCTAGTCCGTCCTAAAAGAGCAGAATCCATCAAATTATCCCCAGCTCCGTCCAATAGCGAAATATTGGGCGATAAAGAAGCGGAAACTGATATGGAGAAGCACAGTCTCCAGTAAGATCGATCGGATGGAGTGCTGGTGGAATCAACAACATGATAAATGAACATGTTAGGACAGATTCTGATGAAATAAAACACTTTCAGAAATTGAATTCGCGCCAAATCCGCGCGATGCATCAAATTGAGAACATAAAACGTGCCAAATCTGCGAATATCGCGAAATCCGCGAAAGAGCCCTCTATATCAAGGAAAACTAAACAAATTTTCATTGAAATGATCATAAAGACATGTATCTAAGTTTCCTCTAATCACATGTTCTACACTTTTACAAAAAAAAGGAAATTATATTAAAATAAAAATTTAAACTCAAATTTTCAACATAAGCTTGATGAACTATAACATGCTATAGCCAACAATGTAGCCGACTTTATAATTAATCCCGTTTGCCACTTCCAAACATTGTATTCTTCTAGTAGACTTATCTTACATGTGTCGAATGCAAGTGATGTTGAAATGAATGTGCCTATTGCTGTTTATAGATTCGAGTAATGTTTATGTTTCGTATGAAAATTAGAATCGTTTGGGGGGTTACACATTTGTCGTTTTACACACACAGACAGGTTTTTTCCATTTGTATAATGTACTAGCTAATACCCATCGTGCGTTGCTGCGATATTCAATGAAATGGGTGGAAAACATAATTTGTTCCAAAGCTCCATCTGGCAAGCAGATAATCCCCAACCAATATCACACAAACACGCCCCATAACAAATACATACTGTGTATAAATTTTTACGGAAATCGATTAAGCCGTTTGGGAGTCTATAAATCACATACATACAAACTTTGACTTTTATATATAGAAGAAAAAAGACTAGCTAATACCCATCGCGCGTTGCTGCGACACTCTGCGAAATAGGAGGAAAACACAATTTGTTCCAAAGCGCCATCTGGCGGGCAGATAATCTCCAACTAATAGCACACAAACACGCCCCATACCAAATACCTACTGTGTGCAAATTTTTAGGGAAATCGGTTGTCGTTTGGGAGTCTATAAATCATATACATACAAACATTGACTTTTATATATATAGATAGATAGATAGATAGATAGATAGATAGATAGATAGATAGATAGATAGATAGATAGATAGATAGATAGATAGAAGAAAGAATAGAAAGATAGAAGATAGATAGATAGATAGATAGATAGATAAATGCATATTAAGAAGTATTTTCACAGGAAATTTCATGTTCATCTAAATAATATTGTGACTAAACACATATTCTTTAAAACGAAGCGTTTGCAAACGCGTACAAATAAACTTTATTTTATAGTGATAATATTATTATATTATTTTAGTTTTAAGAAGCACTTTGAGTCACAATTTTGTCGAAGATTGAACCTCCACCTCTGAGTCGAACAGCTGGAATTCTGTAATTATGCGACCCCAGCGAGGATGCGATTTGTCGACATACTGTATCTCAAGTTTATGATTTTTAGCAAGACGATATCTTTGGAAAAAACTGCTCAGCAGATCAAAACCTACGAGCTGGTATATCGAATTTTTCTGGATTCTGTCAATAGTAGGCGCTAGTGAGCATGCCATCAGAGTTAAAAACAATCGAAGCTCTATTTAGACGGCTGAAGATGAACCTGATGCGACTCGTGGTGAATAGAGAAATTCTTCATTCACAAATCCATGTTATTCAGTCAGTTGAATATCGTACAGTAATATTCACTTCACCAATTATCTAGGCAAATGTTTTCAAATGCCAGTAAACAACAATTATCATCGCTTACATTATGCCAGGGTCTACTTCGATGCGTTTAATCCGTTGCTGCACATTCGCTTCGTGTAATAATCGGAGGCGAATCAAAATCTGTATGGATGAATGGGAGGCTTGTTCGTTTGACGTTTTCAACTGCGTCGATGAATATTGAAAATGAATGCGGCTGAATAGGGTGATGAGCCTATTTTGGCACCATTAGGGAGAGAGCCGCACTATTTTTTGAACAACTTTAAAAGAAGCCATATTATCTATAACCTTTCTCAGAATAAAGTATCAGTGTACTGTTTCTTAAACATCTATATAATGCTTATTTAGCAGAATTGCCTCAATTTTCAGCATAAATGAAAATAAATGTTCCATTCTGTGCATCTATTCCCACCTCAACGATCTAATTATCGCCTCATGGGTCTGCCAATTTCCACCTCATCGAAAAACAATCTAGTTGAAACGCAATGCCTCATATTCCATTTGCGTCGATTCTAACTAGGTATCCAGATCATGGACGCCAACGTGTGATTTGTAAAACGAATCATTCTGCTTTTTTCAGCCAATCAAAACAAACGTAAACATCACGCACATCAATGAAACTCATCAGCTGTTAGTAGAAGAGCGCCCAGAATTGCGCACGCAGAAAAAAAACCATTCGAAGGTTAGCAACTGGAATGACAAGTTTCACATCACACATTGCTTTCTCCCGATCCGAATTGTATGTGCAGATGAAAATAAAATATCTGCAATCAACAATTAGTTGAATAACTTGAAATAATTGATTACTTATACCTGAAATTGCATTACATTATATTTACAATTTCATGTTTTGGTTTGGCCGCACTGGTGATTCTTTTCTGTATGATGGATGCAAAAAGTTGGTTTTGATTGTGATAGTGTATCAGCAAAACATGCCAATAATAGGAACCCCCGTATTTAGTTTTATCCTATTATAACACTAGGCCTATTCTAGTGTTTGACGAGTGATTGTAAAGTGAAACTATCGTAAAAAGATTCTCCAGCTAAAATAAAGGTATGTAACAGTGCAATGTTTAGTATATTTGTGCTGGAATAACGAGATGTGAGGCGGTAAATGCTAGATCGTAAGTGTTTATTTTGCTAAGCGCCGTTGCATCCAGTTTCGGTTCACTACGTGAGTGAGGTGGATTAGTAGATATTTCAATAAGGTGATTTTGTTCTAATTAAAAGTTGGATTTAGAGGATAGTTCTAAATACATATGTGCACAACAAATAGAGAATATAACTTGAGCTTATTTTTTCTCACCTGCTTTAGCCAAATCGATAGTGTCATTATCTCATATGCTTGGTTCGAAACCAAGGGGTACGAAATAGGGTCACAATAGGCTCTACTGCCATAATAGGCACATCACCCTAAGATCAATTTTTTTATTCAATAAGATTAAGTATTTGTAACTCTGCATGCCATATAAAATTCTAACAGGTCGGTGTGTCTTCGACAAAGTTGCTTAGGAGATCAAAACCTGCGAGGTAGTGCCACAAATAGTTTTAGATTCTGTCATTAAAAGAAGTGCTAGAGAATGTGCACATTTATGATTACAGCGACTGTTTAGAAGTGCAGTGCCTTTGCTATAGTTGTTGGTTTAGAGAGTGTTCCCGATTGCAACACTGCAAACAGATTGACTTAATCACCAGTTGACTAGTTTGTATTATTGCGAATGGCATGAGCGTTTCTATGTTATGTCGCATATTTTTGCGTGTGCAAATTCGTCAGAGTTGGTCAGCATACGCAGGACAATAATGTTAATTGGATATTGTTTCACCGCATGGAGCTAGTGTATTTGTGAAATAATACAGTATTGGACCTAAAAATAAATGCCCTTCGTGAAGTTGTGTAGAAGGACATGACCGTACTATGCGTACTAGCGCCATGTGTCACTAAATCAAACAGATAATATCCACACGGTCTTGTCCTTCTACACAACTTCGCGGAGGGCATGTATTTTCCGGGGAATGGGGATCACCAGATAAAACATAGAATGTACATTTTCATTGAATTTGTAAGTATTTCTACTCAAACATGAAGGTAGCAGTACATTGCAGTGTTGCCACAATTAAATCTGTACCTGGAGTTGAAAAATCTTTTCTATCTGTACTCTTCTATAGAAAAATCTGTACCGGATTCTGTACACAAACAATAACAATGTTCTTTTATAAATATAATTTTTCTTTTACATATTTTTCATTCGGGGAAGTCAAACCAGACATTCTGACTCGGTTGTTTTATTTGAGCTGGAATTCCGCAAGAAACCAGTTAGAATTCCGGATGAGTGTGACTGGGTAAATCCAATATCAGCTCCAGCTCAAATTCTCGCTCCCACTTTGTTTGCAACCAAAGGTGGCCAACAGGGTGGCGGCGAGAAGCTGAGATGGGGCTGGTAATATCAATAGGATGCGACAAACCTGCTTGCAGGAATTCAAATGGAGCAGGTCAGAGCAAATGTATGCACTCCGAGAAGATTCGCTCTGCTTTCACTTAGACATCATCGCTTTGATTTGCTGGAAGCAGGTTTCTCGCATATCGCATTCTAATGTCAACTTCAGTTCAAGCTCAATCAGTACCAGCTCCACTTCAGATTCTTCCCATCCCTGCTGCCTAACTCAACGTTTACCTGCTGTTTACTGGGATGCATCGCAGGGTTAAATTATTTTACCTCGCTGTCATGTGAAAAAATCTGTACCATTCTGTACTTTTTTACAAAAATCTGTAACCTGTACCGTACAGAATCTGTCCAAAAATGCTTCAAAAATCTGTACCTTTCCAGATAAATCTGTACTTGTGCCATCACTGCTTGACCCGACCGTTTTGAAGGAACCGTGCATGCACTAGAAAAAAGTTGAGCATTGGTTATTGGTTATTAGTCCACGTCTAGGATCTAACGAAGAATATGTTAACATCTTTCGTTTTCAAAAAAGGAATATGTCCTGATTTTGTCATTATCCAAATATTCAGCCTAAATACACCATGGGGCTGACAGCATTGAGCCATGACTGTATTACGTTCATTTTAATAGAAATAATGTAATGATAACATAAACTCTAAAAATAATACACCAATATTCCACGTTTTGTTTAAAATTTCCCAAGAACAGATTTAATAGTTCATTCAAAGCGATTCAAAAGGAATTGCAGATATTGCGATCTGTAATTCCTTCTAAATCGGTTAAATTCCGCTTTCAAATCAGCACAGATAGTGTCAATTTGAAAATCAAATACTTCCAATCAATCAATGCCACAGATGAACCGTAACGATTTGAACGCATTATCACGCGTGTGCAGTTGCTGTGCATTATCAGCTAACGAGGGATGCAATTTAAAAAGTGGGACGACCTTTGCCCGGTAAGGTTCACATTGAATAGAAAGTTGTGAACTGTGCGCGCATTCTGCTCCGTTGTAACATCTTGGTTTGTTGGCCATCCCCATGTAACAGATTCGAACTAATCTCAACGCGTCAATTCACGAAACGGTCGTAATGGCCCAGATACCGACGATGATGTTTAATACACTCATTCTCCGAGTGGATGATGAAACTAGGTCGCTCATCGAATAAAGTTCATCAGCAGACGGACGCCTAACAAAAATATCAATTGGTTCACGGTAGGATTAGATTATAGAGAGCAAAATCACAACACAACATCATACAGGAAACTAATGGATTGACAGCAGTGTGTGATGAGGGTGATTTATGTTTGAACAAATAGTACATCTCAAAGCGATGTTGGTTTGAAGATGTGAAATTCAGTTTATACTGACAAGTAGTGCGACTTGTGCCACATCAGGGGTATAATCGAAATAATACCGAAAATATGGGCAAGAGTTAAGATTGATTCCCGAATCCGGATAAGAACTGTAAAACACAGTTTGTGATTGTTGAATCGCGAATGATTTTTTCGTAAATTTAGTTGAGCTGTGCCACAGATCGAACTGAAGAAAACTCAAAACTAGTATCAAGTGGTTGTTACAACAGCACTATAATTCATCCAATGCTTTGGGATAGATAACGATGGCCATCTAATTCGATGCAAGCTGATCCGCAAACACCCACCATGTCAAAGCTTATCAGCATTTATGTGCATGGAACACGGCTGAGATTGTGTGTAAACTTTAACCTAAACAATGAAACAAAGGCGAATGGCGGTAATCAATTAGGCGATGCCAATATTGGTTTTGGTCTCATCGACCTATAATGTATTTTTAATTGCTTTAAAAATCAATGAAAAGTAACACTCTGTTGCATCAATGAACGCAATATTTCTCTCCTACATAATTTTGTCAAACTTCTCGAAGAGGATTCGTGTTAAAAGAACGAATACTATTTGTGTCGGTTTCATTAAAAAAGAGTCACGATGCGCTATACCATACGTCCGTGAACAGATTCGATCGTCATTGAGGCTTATTGATAAGAAGGGACCTCGCTTTTGAAATTAGAGCCAGGTCATTGGAAGCAATTCCTTCTTAGTTATCATTACCTACTGATTAGGGGCGGGTGATAAACGGATCTATTTTTTTTTTTGCAAAATATTGTTTGTTTACAAGCGAAATGGGGTGATTATTTGGGATTCTAGTATGAAAACTATTTTGTAATTATATTTGAAAGGCACTAATTATTATCATTCGTGTAACGCTACCTAACGTAACTCATTGAGGAAATAAAGTAAACAACATTAAAAACAGAGAACCGCTTCGTACCCTTCAATGCAGGTGTTCGCAGTTGAATTTCTAGTAAGCAGATACAGCATAGCCAATAAACAAGATACAATCATACAAAAATAATGAAAAAGTACTATGCTATTCAGAACTAACTAACCTGTCTAGAATGTTCAGATATAGAATATTCGTGAGCAGAGAACAGCAACACAAAGCCACAAGTCTATTTGTCTTGGAGAAAAATATTGAATAACACTTCGGTTCGATCCCGTGCTATTGATAAGATCAGATCGTTTAGTTGAGAGCTTTGATTTCCATCACGGCATAAATAAAATGGAGATTAATAGGCAAATCCGCACTATTTGACTAATTAAATCATCTGCGAAACCAGGCGTCGAATCTGTTTGCGAACAAGGTGTTGCAAAGGCGAGGCAAATAATTTATTCAAAATTTTGCAAATGTCTGGTGCTATAAAAATGTACCTCCAGCAAGTGCGCGCGGGTGTTTTGCGCAGTGCATGTGTAAAAACAACTTCTTATTTGATCTGACGATGCCATTCCAGAGTAGCCCAGAAAAAATCGGATGCCAAGCACCCCAGGATTTTTCCCAGCAGCAGTAATATGATGGTTGAAGTATCTGTAATGCAACCTTAATCTACCATTAATAAACCGCACGACGAAACCTAAATACAATGGAAAATACTAAAAAATACGGTTTTCGGTCATTTGACCGACTGCTGTTTGGCCAAACGCTATTTAGCCGAACGCTATTCGGCCAAACGAGTCCTTCTGGCAAAAACGGTTCATTTTGGCCAAACGGGTCATTTGACCGAACGGATCATTTGGCCGAACGGACCATTTAGCGAACGGATCATTTGGCCGGTGGGATATTTCCGAACGAATCATTTGACCGAACGGATCATTTGACTGAACGGGTCATTTGGCCGAACGGGTCGTTTGGCCGAACGAGTAACTTGGCCGAACGGATCATTCGGCCGAAAGTCATTTTAGTGATAGCCTTCACTAAAATGAAATGCTGAATGTAATTTGGTCGACTTGCTTTGGCCCTAAACTTATTTGGACAAAACTAATACCAAAAAGCACTTGTATTTACAGTATTTCGTAGACGCACATACACACACACATACATACACACACAGACATTTGCCGAACTCGACGAACTGAATCGAATGGTATATGTCACTCGGCCCTCCGGGCCTCCGTTAAAAAGTCGGTTTTCAGAGCAATTGCAATACCTTTCTATTGAGAAAGGCAAAAATATTACAAAGGGTAAACATTTCTTTTAAATATTATGCTTATAAACCCGAATACATTTTCTCTATCAATACTTTTCTATGGATATGGAAAGCACTACTCAATTTTCTTGTAAACATATATAACAGATTCTGAGGATATTATCGGCTGAATCAGTCTAAATAAAACGGCAAAAACGAAGTATTGCTTCTTAATCCGACAGTTTCGGTGGTTTTATCTTCGTTTTTGCCATTTTATTTTGACTGATTCAGCCGATAACATCCTCAGAATAATTAACAACAGTCGTCAAACAACTTAAAACATATATAACAGAAATGTATAGTAAGAATAGCTCATGTCAAAAAGAAAGAAAATACCCACAGAATGTTTAGACCAATAACTTCTAAACATTCTGTGGGTATTTTCTTTCTTTTTGACATGAGCTATTCTTACTATACATTTCTGTTATATATGTTTTAAGTTGTTTGACGACTGTTGTTAATTATTCTGAGGATGTTATCGGCTGAATCAGTCAAAATAAAATGGCAAAAACGAAGATAAAACCACCGAAACTGTCGGATTAAGAAGCAATACTTCGTTTTTGCCGTTTTATTTAGACTGATTCAGCCGATAATATCCTCAGAATCTGTTATATATGTTTACAAGAAAATTGAGTAGTGCTTTCCATATCCATAGAAAAGTATTGATAGAGAAAATGTATTCGGGTTTATAAGCATAATATTTAAAAGAAATATTTACCCTTTGTAATATTTTTGCCTTTCTCAATAGAAAGGTATTGCAATTGCTCTGAAAACCGACTTTTTAACGGAGGCCCGGAGGGCCGAGTGACATATACCATTCGATTCAGTTCGTCGAGTTCGGCAAATGTCTGTGTGTGTATGTATGTGTGTGTGTATGTGCGTCTATGTGTGTGTACGCGAACACAATCTCACTCACTTTTCTCAGAGATGGATGAACCGATTTTTACAAACTTAGTCCCAAATGAAAGGTGCAACGTTCCCATAGGCTGCTATTGAATTTCTAATGGATCCGACTTCCGGTTCCGGAATTACAGGGTGATGAGTATGATCACGCAGAAAATGTCGATTTTAAGAAATTCTGCAATGAATGTATAATGGTGAAAATTTTTCCAAAATGTGACCACAACTGCTTCGATTTGTAGTACTAGGTCATTAACAGCCATTGAAAGTCTCTTTGGTCACATTGGCCACCATCATCGGTTCCGGAAGCCCCGGTGGAAGTATCCAAATTCAGACTAACAATCACATCGGTTTCTCGGAGATGGCTAGACCGAATCAACCAAACTTAGTTTCAAATGAAAGATGTTGCGTCCCCGTAAATGGCTAATAAATTTTATCCCCAACCGACTTCCGATTCCGGAGTTACGGGTTGTGGCGTGCGATCACATAGCAAATTGTGATTCAAACCGATACTCCGATGGAAGCAATAAAGGTAAAAATTTCGCTAAAATGTCTCTCAAATAACTTAACTTTGCAGTTCTAGGTCACCGACGGCCAAACAAACTTTCGTTGACTACATTGACCACCATAGACGGTTCCGGAAGTGCCCGGGAAAAGCGGCCATCTTTCAAAATTTACGAACTCACATCAGTTTCCCGAAATGGTATAGGTTTTTCAGTTCAATATTACCGTGGCTGTTTTTTCTTTTACAAAATTTTAGAGCTCGAATAATGATTTATTTTCCTGTATATGGTTGTCATGTGATGTATAATAATAAAATGTAATATATGCATTTAAAAGTTTTTAATGAATATAAACAACGCACACATTCTCGTGATTCATGATTGAGAAAGGCACAATTGCACCGCTAGGTGGATTAAAATAGGTTTTTTGCTAGGCAGATGGTGGGCTTCTTCAATTTTACCTTTTTTAGTCACAAAAATTTGCAAAGGTTTGATTTATGATTTATTTGGTTTGCTGGATTTATTGACTCAAAACAGTGAATTCAAAGAAGTCTAAAGAAGCATGAACTATTTCATATACAATATACAATTCGTTTTTTTTATTTTGACGTAATTGTTCGTATCTTCATTTAAGGTTTTTGGTAATGTCTTGCCTTTATTTAAGGTTTTTGGTGATGTCTAATAGACTAACAGGTTTAAGGGAGTCCTCTGGTTGAAGGCCCGAATTTCGAGCATTTTTTTCCAGGATGGATTGCAAAGAAACTGCTGAAGATATTTTAATTGGGTTTTTTTATTTTGTTAGTCAACTCTTCTTCTTACAATTTTCAAATTTAAAGTGTTTATTTATGTAGAATCTTAACCTTGAAACGCATGTAATAGCGACTCCGCATAAAAATTGCAACCCACTTTGTGGTAAGCTTTCTCCGGCTCGAATGGTTCAAACTGGGAAAGAGCGATATTTCTGTAATTGTTATTACATTGACTATAGACTGACAGGAGCTATTTGGAAAAAATATTTCGCAAAAATATAAATATTCAAGCAAAAAATAATCTCCATTTTTTTAGCTATAAAATACTGTAATGACGAAAAAATTTTTTTTAAAGAAGTCAGGCCATAGCGACACTTCTGCTGGATAAATGAAAACTCAAACACTCAATATTTTAGACATAAGGCATGCCAACACTAACGACAAAAACGACGTGCGAGTCGAATGTGGCCATAAACGGTGCCACGAAACCCAACAGATTTTGATCAAATCCATCATAAGGTACATTTGTAGTAAAGTATAGATTCCAAATAGGGTGATGAGCCTATTTTCGCCATGTTTGTATTATCACCTTACCCATTTGAAGCCGTTGGTTAGAGCAACGTCTGTCATCTTTGTTCAGCGCATTGAGTCAAATAGTACCGCACTCAATTCGAGTTTTCGTTGCGCTTAAACACGAGAATTTCACTGTTTTCAGCACATGAACCGACATAAACACCACCTACGCCAAACGTTGGGAACAATTTAAAAAGACGGGGCAGGTAAAATACATTCTTAAGTGGTGGTTATGCAATACAGTCACAGTAGTGTTTTATTCTCAAAACATCGAATGGAGGTAATAAATTGACCATAGGTTGAAATGGTATTCGACCAAATTACATTAGGCTAAATAGTATTCGGGCAAATAGCATTCGGCTAAACAGCATTCGGCTAAATGGCCCTTTCGCCCAAACAACTTTCGGCCAAATGGCCAAACAACCCTTTCGGCCAAACGATCATCTCAACCAAATGGTATTCTGCCTAACGGCATTCCACAAAAATACCCATTCGATCAAATGGCATTCGACCAAATGGCTTTCGACCAATTGACCTGGAATTAAAGAAAACATTGATTTATTATAAGTGGGAGTACAAGGACGTAATATCGTCGCCGGGTGAATCTTACACTTAAATTGGAGCTTCCAAAATACTTATGAAACAGGTTTTTATCATACCAACTTTGGCACAAGCCGGCAGGATAAAGTAATTGAATCCATAAAATGAACTGATCGTGCAACAGATATTCTCATTTCTGACAAAGGGATAGGCACCTCAAATCAAGTCAAACCAAACTGGTTATAGTAAATGCTTGAAAGATGTGTGATGTGTAAAACTGTGTATAAAACAAGATTTGACGTCGAGGTGCGCTGTATAGAAACCCTCAGGAACATTCATACCCATTACGACAGCTCGCTACGATAAGAATAAATAATATCAGTTGAAGGTTTACATATTTACATGCACTAGTTGATTCTGTTTACTTGTAAAACTGCGGTTCCCATTCCATATGATTTATATTATATTCAATACATCTGTTTTCAAACGATACGGTGGCAAAGAATTGCTCACAGTATAATAAAGAGGATGGAGGGAAGCTACGAATAATTGTATGGCAAAGGTACATCGGTTCCAACCGCAGAAGTTCTGGTAATGACGTCTCTGACAAATCAACGTCATATAGCAGTGTATGTTTTCATGGAATTCAGCATATCTTGAAAGCCAAGAATAGAAACGTGTGATTTAAATCACTGATTTTCTTGTTGTTTTCTATTCCATTAGTATGTTTTATTGAGTTTACATAGTTTCCAGTTTTGTAAGCCTTGAACCCTTATCAACCAATGATCGATTGCAAGCTCGTGTTGAAAATCAAGTCACTGGGGGATCTGGTTTATAATGCGACTGTGATATGATTAGCTTGTTTCAACGAACCAACCAACTGAGTTGATTTTATTGCTTTCTTTCTCTCCGAACACAATAGTGAAGCAGTAGAGCACCAATTCAGTTGACAACTTCCAACTATATGGTAAATGATAGCGATTTTCAAAATATCATGGCGGAATAGCAGAATCCTTGAGTTTCTTCCCTATTAACAATTTCACAACTATATTCTGCTATCGGCTGTCAGTACAGTCTAGATAAAGCAACTTTCCATATATACTTCAAGAAGTTCAGTGAGATTACAATTGAATTAACGGGGTTACACCACTGTAGAGTACTAAAAAATATACATTTTCCGAGAATTTTGCTTGGCGCAATAAAGAGATGAATGGAGGTTTTGTAAAATAGGATTTATAACATAAGTATTGAGTCACACAAAATAATTTTTTAGAGCAATTTCATCATAAGATGGTGGCACATTGTTTGAAGGGGTCCACGACCGGAAATCTATCTCCCGTAATTTTTGACCTGGAGCCAAAAACTAAAGTTTTTCAGATGCCTTATGTCAATAGCAAGTGACGTAAGTAGGATTTTTTTGATATTTTGATTTTACGCGAAATGGCGCACGTTTGAGTAAAAAAATGCCGAAAATGTCCTAAAGATCGACACAAAATTAATTTAAAAAAATAAAGCAATAAAGAAATAAAATCCTACGTACGTTGCTAGAGAAATCAATTTTGAATATACTGTGAAAATTTCAAAGCGATCAAAAATCATTTCCGGCAAGCTCAAAAAAGTGGTTTCGAGAAAAACGCGGTTAAAGTTTTTAGTACATACGGGATATACATAAGAGGCGTTGCGACAGAAATGATTTTTTTTTTCGAGAGTTGTCCTACTGGAGCTGTAGAGCTAGATTCTCGGAAGGGCTCCCCGTCAGAATCACATACTACAATTTGCAGACGAGACAGGCAATGTCGCCCACTAAAACACTGCTTCAGGCTAATTGCAGCGGGCCGTGATTCTGAATGTGATATTCATTGTACGGTTCAGGTATGTGCGGGCGTAGGGACTCGCGATCGCGTGTATCATCGCGAAGAGCTCGAGCATTTGTACGGTAACGTGTTCGATCGCGTGTGCCTTTGTATGTTGCGTGTGCTAACGTGTATGTAACTTCGCGTGCATAAATTCTATATAAATGCCGTTTGCTTTTGCATATTCGCGTGTATTCTAGAATGATCGCGCGCGGACCGTGAATCTGATACTTAATTTTTCGTGTGCGGTTCAGATTCTGGAAAAAAATGGGTTCTTACATATCACTAGAGTTCTCAGTCATGTCGCCAAGGAACGTGTTACCTTGTGGATATGAGCTTTATTTTTCGATTGGTATAACTGAATATATGGACCTAAGTTACTAGAATTGAGGATAAAGATTTCCGGACATTGACCGATTCATGATCGCGCGCGTTTGCGGTCGTGCGTGGATGATCGCGAAGGACTCGAGCGTTTGTATGTGCTAGTATGTATGTAACTTCGCGTGGACACATTATTTTTATAAGCGTGTGGCCATTCGCATGTTCGCGTATTCTTCAACAATCGCGCGTGGACGTCTTGTCTAGTTTTTATTTCTATTGGTCCAACTAAAGGCATGAGTTTGGGCTGCTAGGATCAAGGGCGGAGACTTCCGGACGTGACCGATTCATGATTGCGCGAGCTTAGGTTCTTAGGTTCCAACTTTCACCTAATCAATCAGGGTGTTTGAATATTGGCGAGATTGCGGACGTTCGTATTTGTAACCATGTTTGTGTTATCACGTAGGCCACGTTTGTGCGTTTGGAATGAGAGATTGTTAGTGTATATGAGAGTATAAGCCATTTGTGTTAGTGAGTGTCAGCATGGATCTAATTGAAAATATAGCAACAAAAGAAGGGTGCCTGCAGAGAGAATTGGGCCCTAAACCCACATTGTATATTATTTGACCATGGCAGTGGATAATAAAGGTCGCCAAGTTAAGTACTAAAATTGATCACAATGTAACTTAATGATGATGATGGTGGTCCCACCTCATACCCCCACAAAGGTGTGAGCTGAACGAGTTATCTAGAAGATAATTAATATTTTAAATCATGACAAGACCAGTTAACAAAAAAAACGGACTGGTTCAATTTACAGACATAGCCTTTCCTTCAAAAGAACGTAACCAGATATATTTCGAATATTCCATCAACAACCAGGGTCCATCAAGAAAATTTCCATTCCGGGAAGATACTTGATAGAATCGGGAATTGAACCCAATAGCTTCCATTTCTGATAATTCTCTGTAAGACTCCTCCCGCCTGACCAAGACATCGGTACTACCACCTGCTAAGGTGAGAAGTGACGAGCCTAGTGGCAGTGCAGAGTCTAATCGAGTTATATCATCCACATCAGGCCCCTTTATTGAAAGTTGCGTACCACTAACCCAAGGCAACCCAGGGATATTCCTTTCCGGGAATACCCTGGATTGATCAGGAATTGAACCCGATATCTTGTTTTATCAGAAGAAATCACCAAGCCCCCCACTCAACGAACCAACTCCGTTATTGCCGCTATGGCAGCAATAACCGAGATTAACTCTATTGTCGAGCAAAGCCAGCAAAGCAACTCCATCATCAAATCAGACCCTGATCACAACAAAAGTCTAAAAGCTTCAATTCAACCCGATGAGCTCTTAGTACTGGTCACCACGTTCGATTTCAAGTTAGTCTCTATCTGTTTATCGCGCGCGTGGCTCAGACTTCTGTAGACATCTCATTATTTTTAAAAACTATAATAAACAATTAACAAAAATCCATCATCATCATAGCGAATATAATAACTTAGTGTGACTAAATGCAAATAATAGAAGAGAAAAAAAAAATACAATCTTCGTGGTATTACATAGTTATTCAAATAACTCCAAAATATGAAAATTCAACAAATCTGTCTACAAAGCAGATTTTACGTGTGAAATACATAGTGTTTTGAACTCCGCTAATGTTGCCGCACGTTTAATATGTCTAGGCATCGAATTGAAAAAACTTATTCCTTTGTACAACAAGGAGTTCTGTGATCTACTAAATAAAAAGTTAGGTGTTCTTGCATCAGACGCGTTTCTAGTGTTGTACCTATGCACATCACTTCCTCTTTCAATTCGATCACACAAATATCGAGGTAGCATTCCATTAACACTCGGAATACCAAGGGGGTAAAAAAAATGGGAACGCTTACTTTGACCGGTCATATCTCGGCCGTTACATAATCGATTTTAATTCTGTCTTCACCAATATAAAGGTATGTCTTTTGTGAACACGTCGATTAAAAAAAATAGAAGAATAGAATTGTCTACCGTAAGTTACAGTAAAAAGAGTATAACAAAGTCAGTGAGAAAAAAATGGGAACGCTTCTTTGACTTGCCATATCTTAGCTGTTTTCTCACCAATTTTAATTCTTTTTTCACCATTGGATTGGTAAATCTTTTATAAAAACAGTGAACAAAGAATGATGGAAAACAAATTTGTGTATCTGAAGTAATTGTAAAAACAGTAATTGAGAGTCAGTACAGACGAAATGAGTTTTTCTGTTCAAACAATCGTATCACGACCGTTTGTCAACCAATTTCAATTTTCTTTACACCAATGCAATCCTTAGAGCTTCTAGACTTGTAATATATGCGATAAATAGTAGATTTTCAAAAATTACTATACTTTTTCGAGTTTTTAGGAGATAGGATTTTTACAATGTACGTGGCATACGGTTGATTGAAATTCTTTGTGACTTGTTAGTTTTACGGTTTGAAAATTACCTGTTTACTCAATAGTTCTACATATTATACATGGATATTATTATATCAAAATGTTTGCACGAACGTGGAGAAACACATTATTGTATGTAAGTTACTAAATAATAGAGTGTGTTAGGACGATTCAGTAAATACGAAGAAGTTCAGAATTTTAAAATATTCGTCATATAACTTTAAATTTGAAGCGATGACCTATACATTTTAATACACCAGTCGATTGTAATTGATGGCTGCTACAATTTCTGAAAAAACACATTTTTATATTTTCTCAAAAAATAGCCAAAAGTACGTAGAAGTACAGAAATTTCATTTAGTTGGCAAATAACGTCGAATTCAAAGCGATGGCCCATACCTTTTTATGTACCAATCGAATATAATTGATTTTGGTTAGAATTTCTGGAAGAACAATTTATATATTTTCTCAAAAAATAGACAAAAGTACGTAGAACTACAGTAATTTCATTTAGTTGACAAATAGCTTCAAGTATTCAAAGCTATCACCTATGCAATTTATACACCAATCGATTGTAATTGATTTCGGCTACAATTGTTGCAAGCTAAACTTTTCATATTTTCCCAAAAAATCGACAAAAATACGTAGAAGTACAAAAATTTCGTCTGATTGGCACATAACTACAAATTTCCGTACTTCTACGTATTTTTGGATAATTTTTGAGAAAATATAAACAATTGTTCTATCAGAAATTGTAGCCGCCATCAATTACAATAGATTGGTGTATAAATAGTGTAGGTCATCCCTCTTAATTTGCAGTTACTTGTCAATCAAACGAAATTTTTGTACTTCTACGTATTTTTGTCGTTTTTTTTAAGAAAATATAAAAAGTTTATCTTGCAACAATTGTAGCCGAAATCAATTACAATCGATTGGTATATATAAAAGTATAGTCATCACTTTGAATTTGACCTTATTTGCCAACTAAATCAAATTCCCGTACTTCTACGTATTTTGTCTATTTTTTGAGAAAATATAAAAATGTGTTCTTTCAGAAATTGTAGCCACCATCAATTGCAATCGATTGGTGTATAAAAAAGTATAAATCATCCCTTAAAATTCGACGTTATTTACCCACTAAATGAAATTTCTGTGCTTATACGTATTTTTGGCTATTTTTTAGAAAATATAAAAATGTGTTCTTTCAGAAATTGTAGCCAAAATCAATTACAATCGATTGGTGTATAAATTGCATAGGTGATAGCTTTGAATACTTGAAGTTATTTGTCAACTAAATGAAATTACTGTAGTTCTACGTATTTTTGTCTATTTTTGAGAGAATATAAAAATCGTTCTTTCAGAAATTGTAACCAAAATCAATTATAATCGATTGGTATATAAAAAGGTATAGGCCATCACTTTGAATTCGACGTTATTTGCCAACTAAATGAAATTTCTGTACTTCTACGTACTTTTGGCTATTTTTTGAGAAAATATAAAAATGTGTTTTTTAGAAATTGTAGCAGCCATCAATTACAATCGACTGGTGTATTAAAATGTATAGGTCATCGCTTCAAATTTAAAGTTATATGACGAATATTTTAAAATTCTGAACTTCTTCGTATTTACTGAATCGTCCTAACACACTCTATTATTTAGTAACTTACATACAATAATGTGTTTCTCCACGTTCGTGCAAACATTTTGATATAATAATATCCATGTATAATATGTAGAACTATTGAGTAAACAGGTAATTTTCAAACCGTAAAACTAACAAGTCGCAAAGAATTTCAATCAACCGTATGCCACGTACATTGTAAAAATCCTATCTCCTAAAAACTCGAAAAAGTATAGTAATTTTTGAAAATCTACTATTTATCGCATATATTACAAGTCTAGAAGCTCTAAGGATTGCATTGGTGTAAAGAAAATTGAAATTGGTTGACAAACGGTCGTGATACGATTGTTTGAACAGAAAAACTCATTTCGTCTGTACTGACTCTCAATTACTGTTTTTACAATTACTTCAGATATACAAATTTGATTTCCATCATTCTTTGTTCACTGTTTTTATAAAAGATTTACTTATCCAATTGTGATGAAAGAATTAAAATTGGTGAGCAACCAGCTAAGATATGGCAAGTCAAAGAAGCGTTCCCATTTTTTTTCTCACTGACTTTGTTATACTCTTTATACTGTAACTTACGGTAGACAACTCTATTCTTCTATTTTTTAATTTGACGTATTCACAAAAGACATACCTTTCTATTGGTGAAGACAGATTTAAAATCGATTATGTAACGGCTGAGATACGACCGGTCAAAGTAAGCGTTCCCATTTTTTTAGACCCCCTTGGTAGTCCGCGTAACTTTTTACCCCCTTGGTATTCCGAGTGTTAATAATTTTAAAAATGAACACCATTGTTAAGTAATAAATTCTTTGCTTCACAGAGAGCCATTGTAATGCGCTTAGCATGAAACTAGAGGAAGTGTATCTGTTACATTTTAAAATTAATCGCATGATTCTATTTTGCAATCGCTGTAACCTCAATATTTGTGTTTGATTGGCAAGAAACAAAATGGACGGGCAGAAGTCAATATGTGGTGAAACAATAGATTTATATAATAAAATTTTACTACTAATTGTTAAATCATTTTTCAGACGACACAATATACCATACTTTTTAGCAATCTTTTTGATGACATTGTCGATGTGAGACTTAAAGGTTAACTTATCATCAATGATTATTCCAAGATATTTTAATTCACTAACGCGATCAATAGTCTCACCATTTATTTTAACGTTAACGTCAGGCCTAGTATTAGCCGAAGAGATAATCATATATTTAGTTTTAGCAACATTTAACTTTAATTGTTTAAATTTTAACCAACGAGCAAGGGAATGCAAATCTTCGTTCAAATGCGCCACGGCTTCATCTATATCCTTAGCTGCAATGAACAGAACAGTGTCGTCAGCAAACAAATTTAGGTCACAAAATCGTAAAACTCGCCTAATGTCATTTATATACATAATAAATAAAATAGGACCCAAGACACTACCTTGCGGCACTCCAAGAGGATTGTCGAGAGGACTAGATACAAAATCGTTAAAACTAGTTTTCTGAGTTCTATCACATAGATAGTTTTCAAACCACTTATGTGCTATCCCTCCGATACCGCTCTAAAGTTTTCAAAAGTAAAGGTCTCGAAATTGTCTCAAAAGCGCGTTTCAGATCCAAAAATACAGCAAATATAGTCTCTTTAACCTCGATTTTCTCTTTCCATTTTGCTAACACTAGATTCAAAGCGGTTTCGCAAGAGTGTCCCTCTCGGTATCCCGATTGCTCCGGAATTAGCAAATTATTATTATTCAAATAACTCATCAGCTGGCCCTTAACAACAAGTTCTAAAATTTTCTCTAATGTGTGCAACATGTTAATGGGGCGGTACTCTTCGGCTTTATCCGTCCCAGTAACTTTGGGAATAGGAATCACAAGTGACTCCTTCCAAACTGTCGGCACGTGCCCAGTTTGTAGCGATTCATTTACAAGATCCAGCAGATCGTGTCCGATGACATGAAAGCAATCCTGTATCACTTTTGCAGTGACATTATCGATACCAGCCGATTTTCCCAAAGAAAAACAAATATCTTTCAATTGTTCAAAAGTGATTGGGTGAAATCCGTCAAATCTACAGTTAGTATTAATCGGCTGTGTTATTTCCACAGGTTCACTGACCAGCTCAATACTTTGATTGATCAGTTGGACACTGTTAACGAAATAACTGTTCAATTTTTCAGCTATTATTTGTTCAGATTGTTCTTCTATCCCGTTAAAAGTTATAGACTGCGAGGAACTACGTTTAGGTTTAATTAAATTCTTTAGGATTTTCCATAACTCTTTGCTGTTGTTTTGATGTTGATCGATCTTCCTTTGAATATATTCACATTTGGTCTTCTTCAAGGCCCGTGAATAAATATTTCGCGCGTGTGTGTACCCATTCCAAAGACGTTCACTATTAGTTCTGCAAAATTTCTTGTACTTTTTATCCCTTTTACGTTTAAGACGCAAAAGATCTAAAGAGTACCAGCTGTTCGATTTATTTGAATTAACAAACTTTTGAGAAACTAAACTATTTGTACACTCTTTTAACACGTTAGTTAGAACAGCTGCCTTGTTATCCAAATTTCCATTCAATTCCGTAAAATCCATGCTTCTCGAAACCAGTTGAGACATAGCTTGTTTCGAATATCTTTTCCAGCACTTGATTTTAACTTTATCCTCTTCATGGTTAGGTTCATTCTCCAGTAAAATTGAAATTGTCTCATGGTCTGAAATTTTACAATCGGCCTCTACATACGAATGAACCCCATCAAAATTGGAATACACGTGATCTATCAATGTTCTACTGTGTCTGGAAATTCTTGTAAACTCACTAACCGTTTGCTTGAAATTGAAAAACTCTGCCAACTGCTTCAACTGATTCGAATTTTGATCATTGAGCCAATCAATATTGAAATCGCCCGAAATTACATTAAGTTTACTTAAGTCAACGAAATTCTCCCACCAGTTTTCTAAAATTTCTAAAAACCGTCGATCGCTTGAACTAGGAGAATGGTATACTACTGCAAAATTTCCCATCTGCATGCCTCTTTCAACTGATATACCCAAGAACCAATTATTATCAACTGCTTCGTTTAACCGAACGTTGAATTTAATCGATTCTTTGGCGTAAATAGCAACTCCACCGGTATGTCTGGAATGAGATAGGCAAAAAGCAACTTTATAACCCGGAATGCTATACTGATCAAATGCATCAGCATCAACAATATGTGTTTCTGATATTAAAACCAACAATGGACGTTTGTTTTCTACAAGATATCGCATTGCGACAAAGTTTGTAGATAACCCAGCTATATTTAAATACAATGTTTCAGACAACCTCTCGTTTGTTAGTTGCTATTCACTTGACCAAACGTTGCTTTTTTTCAATTCTAGCAGTCTCCGATATACTGAACACTGCTTACTAAATGCCGCATGATTTACGTCCAAATTCATTTTACGTTCATTATTCTTTTTAATACAATTAACGCATTTAAAATCCGTTGACGAGCATTCAGATGTTCTATGTGCTCCATTACATCTGGAGCATGTTTCTTTATTCACGCATCCCGTGCTCTTATGACCATATTCTCCACAGTTGAAGCAGCGCAGCACGTTAAAGGCCTCAAAAACAGAACACCTATCCCAACCAATGTTTACCGCACGGGCTGACATCAGGCTGCTATAAGTGTCCTTATCAACTTCAATTATAACATTGTATTTGTTATATTTGAAGCGTGGATTTTGGAAATTGGCAACAACTTTAACATATTCAAACGGAATACCCTCATTCTGACTCTTCAATAAGTCAATGAAGACTTCTTCAGAGTATCGATCACTCATCCCCATTATTTTTATCTTCGGTTTACCGGGTATCGGTATAACAGCATTATACTTTTCACCCAGATTGCTTACAATGTTTTCTTTCACCGACTCAATATTATCCACAATAATCGAGCCATCTTTACCGTTTTTAAAGTTGCTAATTTTGTGCACCTTTGGATCTAATTTATTTTTTAATTCATTCCTCGTGTCGTCACTCGATTGCAACGGCTCGACTGGTTTAATCACAATGACCGGGCGAGCCTTACGTTTCGTTTGACTTCTAGTTCTAATTTTATTCGTCCCTGTAGCTCCCGACAAAACATTCACATTCTACTATTTTTATCAAAAACCTCGTCATTATTTCCATCATCGTCTATTTCAATTAACATCGGTTCATCTTCTTTATTCGTCAAAATTTTTCGTTTTCTACTGGGATTCCCGTCCGATTCAGAATGAACCTTCGTATTACTAAAATTCCTCTTTCTGTTCATTCCAACTAATTCAATTTCACGCTTAACATTTTCATTAAAACAACTTTTAAAATCTTCCAACTTTTTGGCAACACTGTTTTCCAAGCCAGCCAATTTACTCTCGAGAGTTGTTGAAAGACCTGATCAGTTTTTCTATTCCGTTTTCTACTGCGATGTTTATCTGTGCATCGATGTTTTTTTCGGGCATCAGTGAGAGATTCAGAAATGGAAGCGAATTGTTCCATTTTCTTATCCAACTCAATGATTATCGAACTGACATCCTGCACACCAGAAGACTGGGTTGATAAACATTTTGCACATTTGTAGCAAAGACTTGCATTATCAGCCACCCAATTTACCATGGCCTTTGTTAACCCGGAACATTTTTGATGGTATTTATCGCCGCAAAAAAGGCATAGTACAAGACCTTCGGCGAGACTCACCGTCACTTAACTAAAAAGAAAATAATCGTATCCCAAGTTTCTGTTATATAATCACTGTAATACTGCTTTGGTGGAAAAGCCCCCGGACCACATCAAGGTACAGTATCGTGCCGAGAGCTTGCGACAGAAATGAAAATTTGAACATTTATGTAGTTTTCGTCTTCCATGTTTTGGGATATCATTTTTAACATCCTAAAACACATTTTAGACTAATAAATAGAAAATCGATGTTTCTTTAAAGTCTACAGTGATGTAACCCCTTAAATATAGTAGAAATATTGCCAGCTTTTGTTCTTTCGCATAGCAGTAATCGCTTTCGAATTTACAATGCACACACCAAAAAGTACGAATTTTATGTTTAACTTTATTCCAAATATTTTTCATGCGCATTGCCATACAATTATACTAATCAACGGGCGAATGACCCCCCGGTAAAACCATCAATAAACAAATTACAGTTATATTAATCAACATTTAAAACGGCTTTTGTGGAGTAAAATTACGTGATTTATGAATTTCAACGATGAACAATAAAATTGAAATCAAACGCAAGACTGTCATTTTTGATGCTCGTATATATGCCATTACATGATTTTTAAAAGTGTGTAGGCACAGCTTATGAAAATCGTAAAAGAGTCATGATAATGCAATAATAGAAAATTAGTTGCAAAGAATAGAGCCCAACTATGTAGTAATACGTTCTTTGGACATCGAGAGCTCCGTAAAGCGATTGAAATCATGAATTATGAGCCTCATATTCATGAAATTATTAGTTTCCATAAAACTAATTAACATAAAAATTATAAGGGTATTACGAACTTATTTCTACAGCGAATTCTTGATTTAATTAGCATTCAGTTTCGTGAAACCTAGTAACACTTTCCTGAACGTGTTCTCGTGAACGTGTTACTCGGTAGCTGGAAGTCATTCAGGTTTAATTGTTGAATGTTCCAGGTTTTGTCTATTAATCAAAATAAATTTTTATGAAGTTATAAAAATTTAAAGCATTTCAATGACTTTTTCAATGAAAATTTGTTAAAAAATGGTCTTTAGAAGCTCCTGGAGCTTCATCTGTCATTAAACATCGGCAAAATGCAGTCTCCGTTATAGTATGGGGTGGTATATGCAACAGTAGAACACTTCCGGTTTCTGAAGAGAAATACGGGAAAGACGTATACTTCAAGAACTTTGTTAAGGTTTTAGTATTTACATGAGCCCAGCAGCACATTCTAGGTAAATTAAGCTCACAGAGCTTAATTTACTCAAGATCGGTGTTACGCTTATTTTCCAATATAATCACATCTCAAGAATGGTGGCTTTTTACTTATCGGATCGTAAACCCCTAAATTTCAACATTGGACTGCCCAGAACTAAAAAACGAATTTGTGAAAACTCAACCCGACCCTGAGTCGATTCCTAATCTCACCAGGAGTCTCTGCTTTAAATTTGAATAAAAACGGGAAATTAAGCAAACAATCAAACAACTTCGAAGAAGACTGCAGATCAATCCAACCTCCTTAGGAGATGTTATTAAACTTTTAATGAAGTGATGTCTGATTCGGTTTTGCATAATACCTAACAGTACATGGTGATGAATCAGTAGTCTCCCACGATTTTTTTTTTTTTGCAAAATAATGATTGGATTTAACAGCATTTTAGCACATGATATATGTCATCTTTTTACTACAAAATTTTATATTCCACTGCACAGAATGCGCCAACACTAACTTTGAGAGGAAGAGAGGTAAAAATATGACTTTGACTTCTATAACTTTGTAACAAAGACCATATTTCTGTCTCTTTCCTTTGAAGAGTTAGTGTTAGCGCTCTTCTATGTAACGAAATGAAGAACAAAAACTTCCTAGTTAAGAGATGACTCATATCATGTACTAAAATTCTTTCAAACATACTATTCAGCAAAACCCAATTAAAATTTCGCAAAAAAATGTTCGTGGGAACCGATTACTGATTCACCACCATGTGCTGTTAGGCCCCATGCAAAGCTAACTCAGAAGTCTCTTCATCTAAAGTTTCATAACATTTCCCAAGGTAGTTGGATTGGTTTGCAACCTTCGACAAAGTTATTGACAATATTATTATCTTATTTTCATTAGCAGTGATAAAGTGATGCATCCAGTGCCACCTAGCGGTGACAATGCAAGATGAAGGGCTTTCTTCACGTAAATTTAAAAAAAATCCATGCAAACTTCAAACACGTTGGTTCGTTATTCAATTTGACTCAAATTTGGAGCAGATACACGCTTAATTCAGTTCGTTAATTTCCGCACAGCTGAACCATCAGTGAAATTTTTCAACTGGTAGTTTAGCAAAGTTGGTTTTAATTTACTGATTTTCAGCGATATATTTTTCCAGTTTCAGCAAAACAAACGTCACTTCTACTGAGATCTCAGCCAAAGTTTTGTTAGCTGAGTGCTCGGCTGTGTAAAACTCGGTAAAAGTTGCGAAAAAGGCTGGGATTCGGTAAAACAAAATTAAGTGTGTACTCCTGGTGGAACTAGGAATCGAACATTTTTTCTTGTCACACTATTAACCTTCCGGAAGTCCGGGCTAGTGCGCGGAGTGCACGCTGCTCTGAAAATCTAGCGAAATCGTCTTAGCGCACAAGCAGCTGCTCGTTCAGTGGGCCATTTGCGCGACTTCCGGAGGTCCGGTGATCGATTTGGCAAACAAGTGTTTGTGGTCATAATTGTTTGAGATGAAGGAACTGCTACCCTTGGCTGAAAATTTCATAAAGTGCACTTACTTCTTCTTACTGGAGAAAAATTTTTAGGTGAAAACTATTTTTTTCCATTAAAGAGAAAAATGTTTTAAACCATTTTTGCGCGTGAAGAGCACAACCTATAACTAAATTAGTTATGGATGATTTGCGTTTCGATTTCGTCTCATCAGAATCCGATACTAACTTAGTGACATGACTAAGCTAGCGCCGGATTTACGCTAGCTCAAAAAACACGAAAATACTATGTGTTTCTGAGCAAACCCCTAGTCCTGCGTGATGTCTCGCCAGAAAAAAGCTCTGATTAAACTGGTGAGAATTAATGAAATCGAAACTTGGTTTGGCTTAGCAAGCCAATGCAATATGCACTATGCTATATTTCTTCTTAGTGAACTTCTTTTCTTGCAGGACATCACGCAGAACTAGGGGTTTGCTCGATGTTTCGATGATTTCATCATGATGATTTATCATGATATTTTTCATGCGGAATTCAGGATTTCTAGGTTTAGTCACGATTTTTCTGCATGTTATCAAAATAATTTATTCTAAAGAATGCCATCGGCTTTTTACGAGAATTAATGTCACTCAATTTTCACAATTTATGAAAGAGTACTCGATCGACTGTAGCGAATATTATTGGCGTACAATATATTTTCATTGTTTTTCCGGACATCAAGCTGAACATAATCAGCACAGAAAACTGATGAAGTCAGACTGCAATCCGCCAAAATCATCACGATTCCATTACACCGTATAATGATACCAGTTCACCACAGATGGCTCTGTGAACCGTTCTATCATTACCGACAGTATAGTTGTCGGAAACGTCAAATTCAATACAAGTTTGTGTCAGAAAAAAATTGTTTTTTTTTCAATTAAGTGTGCGCCAATGAATTAGCTTATGATAATTAAGAAAAATGGACTATCACGTTGAAGGTACATGTTCTTTAATAATGCATTGTCTGTTCTTTTCTAAGTGAAATGTACAAAAAACTACCGGTTTGTCCGGAATTTCTTTTCAAAGAGAATTTTGACAGTCTTTTAAGTCGTAATCATATGTTCGTCGAGAATTTTACTATTGCGTCAAACAAGTTATGGGGAACTAAACACGATTCTTTTTGTGTAAACATAATAATAGGAACTAGAATTTGGGCGACATATCATTGATGCTATCAACATTGAAAACATAAACTGCTCCAAATGTACGTTATTGCAACAACCCTGTAATTGTCAAGTCTGCAAAACCTAGGTTGCCATGTTTTATCTTTCTTATAATTTAGATTTGAATCGGAATGTATCACCAGGCATTTATGAAGCCTTTGATTTTGAGAAGCTCGTGTAATAAAGCTAGAAGATTTTATTTCAGGCACCCTTTCTTCTGTCATTCTATGTTTATCCCACGATCTTAGTATTTCCCCAAAGATAACACAAGAAAAGGGTTTTTCCCGTATAAGCGTTCCCAAAATTATGAAAACAAATGTAAACCACAAGCTAGCGCATATTAACCCGTTAACCCCATTAATCCTAAAACAAATAACCAAACAAGTCAGCTTTGATTCAAAACGTAATTCCCGCAAATTGTTTGCGGCGTCGTCGGTGAAACTGGAAACGGCCGAACTAGCAAGTATTCCTGTTCGTAATGCCCGCTTAGGAGGAAGGGTGTAGGTAATGCTCAATACGAATAAAATCAAATCCGCAACAAGCTAGAATAGAAGGTACTAACCGTAAACGTTCATTGCGCTGGCCGGTGCGATCGTGGCTTCCCAGGCCATGTACTGTTGCTGAGTTAGGAGTATTTTCTGTCGCGCTGTTTTCTGCTGCGTAGTGCTGGTTACTTATTTGGTTAAATTATTTATTAACCGGGTCTCACCGACACGGCCAGGAAGCTCAACACAAGCTTGCTAGTGTATTGGGACGGTTTTTTTATCGTAGCGATGGAGGTCGCTAAGCACGCCGGAGCTTTTCTGTATCGAAACTCTCGCGCCTGTTCTCGGTGTCGAAGAACAGGGGAATAACACCTACAGTAATATGATTACAGCTAGAAATTCAAAATATGGCTAATTGACTATCGATTTTGTTGATTCACGATATTAGAATAAATTGGTCTGACATTCACAACTGTTCCTCATTCAAAGAAGTCCTTTATCGAATCGTAAGGAAATATAGTTCAGAGAAAAGAATTGCAATTTTTCGAGTGTACAGAGTGATAGAGAGAGTATCGATAGGTTCAATCAATTCATGCTATTTCGAGTTACTTTTTTTAACTATTACTGAACAACAAAACTTCACAAATAACACAGCAATTTTAGATCACAGATATAATTTAAATTTGCCTCAGATCACTGATGCCAAAAACAAAATTCGATATATTGCTTAATCTCTCTTTTTCTCTGGTACGCTTTCTAACCGCTGAAAAGAAAGTTCCACGTGGTGCCCTCTATCCAACGATGTCCTTACTCCGTATTCCAGTTTTCCAGCTGCGATAATATCCTCCCGAAGAAAATACTCCCCAGCTCTCATGCAACAGTTTTCGGCCGTCTCTTAACCAGCTTTTGTGAGTTGAAGACAATCTCGCGATTCCAGGTGTAACGATAGGCAAATGCGACGTTCATGCTCACGGGTAGCATTCACTTCAATATTTAATCGAAATCCACATCAAAAGTCCTACACTGAGACCTTGACAAGGCCCAAAAATCATCACACTCCTTAGTTCGTTTTGCTCAGATATTCCACTCTGTTACGGGTGAAACGCACGCTCAGCGTTGCTAATTAAGTTCAATAAAAAATGCGACACGGGGGCTGCACAGTAGTTTACTACCGATCGAACCGAAATAGACACGTTTGCCACGACACAACGTATCAGACTGGCGGAGCCTTTCGCGCAACTTGTATTTCAGGCTTATTGCAAACGAATGCTGAAGCTTTCACACCAAGACAAGTTTCGACGATGATACAGTATGTAGTCGGCCGTCAGTAATTCATGAAATATCAACAACAAACAGCCAGACACACCATCTACGCAGACACTAGAGTGATTAAGCTATTTTCATTACAAACACTGACCCATTACTCACTGTCCCGTGCAATGGGTCCAGTTGGCCCGAGCCTAGCAAGCCGGTTTGCCACTTTAGTTGATAATAGGTACCATCGACGGCGCGTGTGTCTGTGAGAGACACTGAGAGAAGGCGCGTGTTCGCGATCGATCGCGAGGTATACGTTCAAATCGTCCCATGTCCGTGGGGCCTCAGCAGGGAAGGTCCAACGAGAATACAGCCCTGAGCGGTTAAACAGTGTTGCTATACTGATAACACAGCTGAAGTAGAAGTCAATGCGATTCACGTGGCCATGTTTGAAAACAAATGATGGCTTAATCATTGATTGGGTATTTAAAAGTTAAAAGCATTGAAAAAGGTTTGTTAATTGTAGTCAGGAATTTCACTAGTTGGTCGTCACTCATTTAATCAGTCTCATCCACTATATTTCGATCACTTTCCCGGTAAGCTTCAATTTCCAATTTATGCTCGCTTTAAATGTATACTGAATCACACGGAATCATAACTCTATTAGTATATTTCTGAAATTCCAATCATAACAAAGAATGACTATGAAAATCGTTCCCAACATCGTCAGTGAAAACTCAATAAATCTTGAACAAATTCCAGCTCACAACGATCGGTGCTTATCCAGTGTTAGGTTTTCGTCGGGTTATCTAACACCTGAAACAAAAATCTCTTGCATTAATTGCAAGCGATAATTACTTGCAAACAATGATAGTATTTCTTACAGTTACTCGAATCAAAGCTCATCGCAATTTTGCAGTTACATCGAATTAGTTCATCTTAATGATAATTTTTTTAATAAATTGAAATTGAGGTCACAAGTTTACATATTCGTTCTTAGAAAAATAGAACACGTAAAATTAAACGCAGTTTTAATGCATTATCGTAAAGCTAATATCGTATCTAAAACATAAAAACCACACCAAAATAAAAATCTACTGACATAATAAAATTGAAAATGAAAATTCTAAAGTTCTAAAAACGCGTTCTAAAACACGTTAAAAAAGTTTCACGCTTGCGGAAGTCATTACGGAACAAAAACGAGAACAATTATAGAAAATTGAAAAAATAAAACAACATAACTTGAACTTCAACAACATCACCATCCTAGTGGCCTAACAATCCGTGTATTCCATATCAGGACCGAATGTATTTTAAATTTATAGGTTACTTATGTATTTTAAATTTCTAGTTTCCACGCGCATCTTCAATTGCACACAATCAGCGAGTGCGGAGTCTGCCCCGGAGTCAACGCCTCTTCCAGGTGCTCTGCTGATCTCTCTTCCCACATTCGCACGTCTAACCCACTGCAATCAGCTGTGTTTTTTTCAGCCTTCCAATGTCAGCATGTTTGTATACTTGGTACAACTCGTGGCTCATACGCTTGTGCCGCCGATTATTGAACGAATAATTACTCTCTCAAACATACCGAGCACTCGTAGTCTATTTCCTTCAACACCTATGCCTCATGCCCTTACAGGACAACAGGTAGTATCAGCGCTTTATATAGTGCAAGTTTTTTGCGCGCCTCTAGGCTGACGACGTAAATCATAGAAAATTCTATTCGCTATCGCTACATTTCTTACACCACTTAGCCGAACGATACATAAAAGGGACACCCTATATTGACAGCTTAAATGTGTTCTACACTAAAAAATTAAAAATTATTAGGTGCCGCGCGAATAGCTTCTTGTGCAAAGGGAACCATTTGTGATGTTGCTCTTTTGTAGAGTCATCGTTGCTAATGTTGTACAGACTAAAGAGACTAGAATAACAAAGAGACGCCATCTTAATTCAGTGAAAACAATTCAACTAGCATCAAGGCTACAGGTCACAGGCAACACTGCAAATGTGCAATGCTTCACCGAACTTGTTTGTTGTTATTCCGTTTCTTTCTTCTAACCAATATAAAAATCCGATGCGACTTCTGGTCTGCTGAGTTCCTCGACCAGCTAAAACATAGTTATATCCACAGGAATCGTATTTTGCCTAAAACCATATTAGGCCAAAATTTATTATTTCCATCATTTGGTATTCGTTACACTCATGCTGAATTTTGTGCTCCCATCAAACCAAGCCATTATTTCTTTAGCGTTTCTAGATGGTATTGTAACAAATTTGGTTTGAAGATATAATTTTTATCTTTAAAATCTTTAGTAATTTTAATGAATTGCATAACAATACTTCCTTAAAAACAATGCCACATAATGCTAAACATTTACGATTGACAACTCTCTTGTTCGCTTGAAATGACCTTGACAGTAAAATTGGAATTCCAAACGGAACATGGCGTCTCTTTGTTATTCTAGTCTCTTTAGTACAGACCATCTTATTTGACATTTGCTTCTACCCAGTATGCGTTGCTCCATGAACAGCATCTACTAGTTATTTGTTATTCAGCACTTAATATTGATGGCTCTGTGTTGGATTCGATTTCATTAGATATGTTTTTCTTGTGTTTCTTGGTTGTTGTGTACCGGCTGATTATAGAATTATCACGAAGCAGCCTAGACTCGATATGTCCACAGCGATATCTGAGAATTGATGATGCCTCGTATTTGGTATAGAAGGTTCAGATAATGGACACTCAAATGGCAAAATTTGCTTGCAAATCGACCATATTTTGATGGACGGTTTACATTTCTCCGATGTTATTGATTAGGGTTCGCAGTACCGACCCTTTTTGGCGAGAACCGGTACTACGGTACTAAAGCCCTACCGGTAGTACCGGTACTCGAATATTATTTTAAAAAATCGAAAAATTCTTCAAAGGGAAATTGAATGCCCAAACTGATAACCTTATTCTCAGATTATTGATTTGTGCTGATCAAAATAACATGTTTATTGTTTTTAATTGCTTCGAAATGGCATGACTCCTTTCAGCAGAAGATATTTTTCATAAGCGGCACCTTCTTTCATTTTGAAATCTAGGTTACCTTGAAAAGTTATTACTGCTAAGCGGTGCGACTTTCGTCGACTTCAACAGATGATAAATATAAGAAACCCTATTAACAACAGTGAATCAAAACGAGAAAGGCAGTAAATCCGAGCAGGTTGCATGCATTTCCTCTCTTGCTTTTCTGTTAATTGGTTTAGATCTTTATGTCGTTTGTCTACTATTCTCTAATGCATAGCAAGGCTCCTTGCTTTCCTGTAAACTATGGAGTTTTGCTGAATTTCCCGATCACCAATAATTACAAATCGCCCCATTTGAAGCAGTTCACCAAGTCTAAACTAATTGCTAAATCGCTGTTCGTTCTTTTATGGATAAAAGTTTAAGAGCAAACCAAATACAGACATGACTTAGACCATAGTCTTATTACGCGCCACCCAGTGAATAATGGAAACCAATAAGAATGTCGCTAATACAAAAAATCATAGCAAATTTTTACGTCTCTTACGCTAGATGGGAATATTTTGAAATTTAGTACAAGATCGTTAAAATTTAATTTCGACAAAATAGTGCAGGAATTTAAACATACCGTTCAGCACAACGGGAGCTAGTAATGTTTAGCTTCTAGAATTATGATGATGGCCCCACCTCATTCCACCACAAAGGTGTTAGCTCAACGATTTATCTAGAAGGTAATAAATATAATTAAAAGTCATCTTGCAAACCGATATTTTGAAACAGGTCCCCCTAGAGGGTTCACATATTTTTATAAAAAAAATTATATGGTACCGAAAATACCGGTACTGGCTTTTCTTCAGTACCGGTATTTCGGTTCCAAAAATGGGTCGGTATTCCCGGGATTTTCGGTACCGGTATTACCGGTACCACAACCCTATTATTGATGTCAGGACCTTCCGAGAACCGAACATTGACTCTGACCATTATCTGGAGGTGTATAAGATTCGTGCAAGACTATTCAGCATAGTCGATTCCAGGCGTTAGAGAATTGTGCGACTAAACATACAGCGACTATCTGTTGACGGTGTTGTCGAGGATTATGCTCGAAAGCTCGATGAACGAATCGAATATCGGTCAACAATAGATAATCTGAACACAACATGGCAACAGGTCCATAAGACGGTCAGTGTAACAGCCATAGAAATGTTGGAAACCAGCAGAACTGTAGGTTCGACGCCGAGTGCCAAAGACCGACGGACGAGAAAAACCAGGCCAGAAGCCGAGTGCTTGCAGCGGCTACACATCTGAACAGGGAACGATATAGTACCGCGCGGAAGTTCTACATAACGATCCACATGAGGAGGACAAGCACCTCGACGCCGAACATGATTAACGATTCGGATGGCAAATCGTGCAGGATTGGTTGCCAAGTTGAAAAACCTCTTTGCTATTGAGTGGCCTATGAGCTAGAGTAGAAGCCATAAACCGAATGTGGATTGGGGATAATGAACAAGCACTAGACGAAATTTGAAAGGCTATCCGAGAGATGAAAAACGGTAAAGCCGTTTAAAAGGACAGAATCACGGCCGAATTTCTAGAAGTCGGGAGAGACCACCAGTACAAAGCAATCGAAATGATCTGGGTGAAAGAAGAAATTACTTCGGATTGGTTGGATGCGTCCGGATAACGATCTTCAAAACCGCCTACAAGGTGTCTGGTGTTCTGTTTAACAGAATACGGCTGTTGGCTTCATCCTTTATCGGCGAGTACCAAAGCGGGGGCCACATTATGCACTCAAGTTGAATCGCCTTTTTTATATAACCTTGCATTCAATCAACCTTTCGTTTCGAGATGCGCACTGTCAACCCGGGTTTCGAGAAGGACGATCAACGATGGACCAAATGTTTGGCTGTGACAAATTCTGGACAAATTCTAGGGATACTACATGTGGATTCACTATCTGTTTGTGGACTTTAAGCCGGCGTACGATTCAGTGAAACGATACGAACTGTAGCAGATAATGCTTGAACATTGTTTTGCGACAAAACTGATTAAGCTTACGATGCTAGCCGCGAGGTAATAAGGCATGTTGCGATTGCGAATAGTGTTTTCTAAGGTTTACGTAATCAGCTGATGTCCTGCAGCCTAGAGACGCGCAAAAAGCTTGCACTATACAAAGCGCTGATACTATCTGTTGTCCTGTAAGGCCATGAGGCATAGGTGTAAAAGGAAACATACGAGTGCTCGGTGTGTTTGAGAGAATAATTATTCGTTCAATATTCGACGGCACATACACAAACGTATGGACCACGAGCTGTACCAAGTATACAAATATGCTGACAATGGAAGGCTGAAAAAACACAGCAGACTACAGTGGGTTGGACATGTAGTGCGAATGCCGGAAGCACTTTGTACAAAAACTAAACTACATTAATTTTCGACGTATGTAAGATTAGTACAAATAATAAAAATTGGCATACCCCATTAGGCATAAATACGTTAGGCATACGGACGTTTGGCATACGTACGTTAGACATACGTACGTTAGGCATAAAGACGTTAGGCATAATGGACGTTAGGCATAATATATGTTAGGCATTATGGACTTTAGGCATAATGGACGATTGGCATAATGGACTTTAGGAATAAATTATCATGTATCACTTAGAGGGACTTATTGTTCGGCGGTAATGGCAGCGGGTGATACGAGCCTGCATGTTTGATTTTTTTGATATTGTATAATAACAATCAACAAATAAATCACTTTGATTTTATGTGATTATTTACGTAAATGAATAAATTTCACCTTTCGAAAGACGTAGTTCCTATAAATTACATCTGACATCCTATCGGATTTACACATAAACCTTGAGTGATGCGACAATGAATCGTGAAACGTTAATTTCCTGCGTGAAAAATAATAAGTGAACATGGAAGAAGTGAAATGAATTCCATTGTGGTAAATTTTTCAACGTAAGCTTTACTCTTTGTTCAATTCCACGGTGGTTTGTTGGTGTTTCAGAACCTCTTGCTAGTGTGGACTTTGTGGAGTACAAAACATCAGCCCTGAACGATAAATTTAGCATAATATTAAATTGATAAAATCGGAATAATCCTTTTTATGTCTAGAATGGAAAATATTCGAAAATAATTAAATTGGGACGGTTATAATAAACCTAAAATCTATGTATTTTTACATGAATTTTTGTTAGTAGGTATGTTAAAATCGCGTAACTTTTATCTGGAGAGTCACTATCTATATTTTACGGGGCCATCCGATGTTATTTACGTGAATGAGGTGGGTTAAATCTATGTTTGTTTTCATGTAGAAATAACAAGATTTATTTTTTGAGTGTACTTTGGAGCTGATCGAACTCGAACAAACTTTTTGTTCTGCTGTATATATTTGAAGAAATCTTTGCTCAAATAAAAGAAGCAAACCAAATGCTTAGTACTCAACTTGCGTTAATTTTCCGACATACAACCGATAAAATGCAGATGACTAAAATAGGCTCAACGATTGTTTTAAATACATCTTATTTTCATTGAGGTATGAATAACGCACATCAACGTAAATAAATTCATACATATATACGTGGTGCGATTGTCCAAAAAGAAAATATATGCCTTGAAGAACAGCTCATGCGAGAAATAATGATGCATTTTATTATTCATTCAAGGTATATACAAATATTGCTGCTTGTATATTATCTCCCAGGTCAATGATTATATTCTTGAGACCATCAAGGATAGAACTACGGAAACTGTCTGATACGTGCTTTTTCGGGTACTGTGACGAGTTACCAAAACAAATAAGTTATCGTTACAAATAAAACATTCGTAGCCTAATGCCGATACTGTCCGCAACACTTCAAGTTTCCATAGGTTCCAAAACTAAACGTTTGTTCAATATTTTACTTTATTTTTTAATATTCTGATTCAATTGTATTGGGAAGACATCTAATAGGCTCGAAAAGCGCTTGAACCAAAATATTTCATTTAAATGAAGAAAACATCTAGCTCATCCACGGAAAAATAAAAAATAAATCATTCTATATTTTTTTTTTCATTTTGCATTTTTTTATTTCATTTTGCAGTCTTTCGTTAAAGTTATACGAAGTTATGGCATAGCAAAGTTTTTTTTCTAACCCAAAAACACGAGCGTAAGGTTGAAATCTTTCCAATAAAGTGAGCCTTGCGAGAACTTTTATATTTTTGTGAATTATGCCTATCGTCCATTATGCCTAACGTACATTATGCGAATCGTCTATTATGCCTAACGTATATTATGCCAATCGTCCATTATGCCTAACATCCATTATATCTAACGTACTTAAGCCTAACGTATGTATGCCAAACGTACTTGTGCCTAACGTGTTTATGCCTAACGTCGCGCTCCAAATAAAAATATCGTTCTTCAAGTGTTTTGAAACCGACGCTCAAATTCGCCGTAACTGTTCGCTGTATATATGCCCATAAATTTAGTGGGTTGCGTAAGCCAGGTTTTGCTGTTTTGCTGACATTTTTTGCAGTCGCAACCAGTTATATTAAAAATTGCGACCGACCATCGTCGATTCCGATGAAACTTTACATGTTTCACCAATTTGGGAGGCTAAGTATTTTCCACAGACAGTCAGATCATTTTGACGCAAGAGCAATTTTTAAGAAGTGCACAGGCGTTGTTTGAAAACCGTTATTTGAAAAGCAAAAGTATCTGAAAAATAGCAGCCGGGAATGAATCCTTCATTGCGAAAAAACAGAATGGAAAATGTTTTAAAATATACAACAAAACTCAAAACTGGTATATATCTACTTAAAAAGTCCAATGAAAAAATAATTCATTTTTATATTTTGCTTTGTTACAATAAGCTTAAAAGGAAAGGAAACACGTTTTTTTTAATTCGTTTATAGAGGTTTTAACTTTATGGACATTATCCTCTGTATTCGGGTTAGAAAAATCTCTAACCCGTATGTGCGGGGCTGGGAATTGAACCAAGATGAGTTTCGTACATATAGTAATCGATTAACAAACATCGCTATGCCCGCCTCTAGAAAGGAAACATTTAAGATGTAATTGCATGATGGAGAAAACTGTCAATAACAAAGTTTTCCTAACAATGTTTAACATATTTTTGAAATTCACACTATTTATAGATAAACATACAATTATACAATCCTTATACAATATATTTTTAAATATCATTTTACATAAAAAAGCTCACAAAAAAATTGCGACATTTGGTCGTTTTCGAGACATTTTAGACTTCTTTCAACAAGAAGACAAATTATGGCCTTTTTAAGCTTTTCATGTGTCTCCATCAAGAACAATAGGTTTTTCTAATAGGTTTCACGTGACTTGCCTTTTGGCATCAAGACTAGCTCGAGGGTGTATGAAAAAATACTTGAACAGCACAGGCCTTTCTAACTAGTGCTGTACTGCCCATATAAGCATAAGAGTCCCATATGGATTTTTGTCGAAAATGAGATATCTGTTGGATTGTATTCTGTATCACCACTGAATCGTGATGCACAAATACGATTACCAGGTTTGATCAGAAAAAATCGAAAAAAATACCACAACATGGTTGTCCCACACATAAGGCTCAATGAAAAATGTAAATTTTGAACAGCGTTTATCTCGGCTTGCTGTTTTTCAATATGGGACTCTTATGCATATATGGGCAGTGTAGTTCTAAATGACTGCAAATTATGGGAGCAATTGGTTTCGCCTCGGATTTGCGCATCGCTCTTAAAATTTATATGAAAATAAGAAATTTATATGTTTTCATCTCGCCTCTTACAGAGCGCGATTCCTTGAAAAACCAATGCAATGAAATAGTAGTGTAGAAAGTAGTAAACATTTTTTTCAAAACCGTAACTTGCTAAAATTTTTAATAAAAATGTTATGATTATAAGATGGAAGGGTTAAAAAATTCGCAAAAAATTAATAATTCAATCGGGAATCCAGCATCAATCCGGCGCTAGCTTAGTCCCGTCACTAAGTTAGTGTCGGATTCTGAAGAAACGGAGTCAAACTCCATAACTAATTCAGTGTGTGTGTCGTTACATGCTATTGGCAGAGGCCAAATAATCTGACCAAAGCTCGTTCGTGATTAGATCCCGCTAATTTCTTGCACTGAGCCGCAAATCTTGAACAGAAAGAATTGTGATTTTAGTCGATTTCAGCAAGTCCACTTGTCGGATGTCTGGAGACTGTATTTCAACACCGGGAGATTCATTTGTGCAGCTCCGTACTAGTAACCAGGACCAATTAAAAAAATCTCCCGCTCGGAAAATATTTTTCTCGGCCCTTATCAGCGCTATCAAACCACTCAAAAGAAATAAATTTAAAAATCTTTTCTTTCGCCAACTATGATTTGTCGAAAACGTCAATGTATAAGCCCGAAGATATGTTTCGTGCTTTTCATATCACAGATCAACTTTCTTTTATGACGTTTGGTAAAATTATGACCGATTGACAACCTATACCAATTATGTTAGAATCGCATCCAGGATAACAGCAAATCCTGGAAATAGTTAGTCAGAAGCATTCAACGAGAACCGAAGCCAGCGCATCTCCCTTACTAACGCTGACGACAACAACGCCAATAAAAACGATTCTTTTCATTTTTCCAAAGAATAATTTAAAATATTCCTCGTCCAAATCATTTTTTATCCGAAAATTCCGATTCACATTAAAAGACGTAAAACGTTGATAGTGCCATGTCCAAATCCCTATCATATCTATTTCTGATATTTCCACTGTTTGTTGAATTCACGCAAAAAATGTAGAAAAATGCAAGTTAGAACCTCAACCATAAATTATTCAGGAACTAACTCCTCAAGCTCTTGAACTCGTTCATTGCCCACTTCATCGAATGCATCAAACAGGTTAAAATTATTCTATTTCAGCTGTTGCTAACACATCCAATGAACAGAATAAATGCAATTAGAGGTGAACTGATATAATTCACACGTCTGGTTGAAGTGCTTGATAACCGCTTTCAACCAGCTTCTAATACCAGTTCCCTACCATCGGCATAATATAAGTACTGCTCTGTTATCTTCAGAATCCTGTGATAACATTTGGGAGATAACAAATCATATTTTGACATAATATGGGAATAGTACTCTACCCCGGTGTACCAAGGTTAAAGTCATTGACATTAAAAGCACTTCTGCAAAAAATGGAAATTGCGATAGTAAACCAAACTTCGATCGAATAAAATCATGCTGATACAAAGTGTGTATTTGATCAAATTAAACACACTAAAGCACCAATTTCAACTCGCCTGCTTTATTATACATCCGACATCCCTACGTTAGGCGCCGTGCTACTCATTCAACCGGTAGTGTTCGAGTTCGAATTTTTACAGGTTTCTTACAACTGGTTCGCCTCAGCAAGCCGAGGGAAGAATCAAAAATGTGATTTGCTAGACCGTTCACTTCCGAATAATTGGTTCACTTTGCACACGCAGTCGACTGTTCGCTTTTCGGTGGCTATTGGATTCGTTAAAGTCAATGCTAACCACTTTACTAGTTATGCAGGTAAGGTGGGGCAAGGTTGTTCCTCAATTCTCTGATGGGTTTCTATTATTTTTGTCGATTCTTCCGGAAGACGGTACTAAATATTTAACACGAAATGGTTAAACTATTTGATTTAACGTCCAATCGAATATAATAAATGAACTATTATGTATGTATTTGTTAATCGATTTCCCCCAATCCGTCTCACACGATGCCGTACGAAGCCTACATGACAACTAAAGCAACAAAAATGTTTGTTCAATGCGAGCGATTTTGGCCCTAAGCTATCCATCAGGCAAAGCAAATAGTTCACCCCCTTAAACGAGAGTATAGTAACATGTGAGGTGTTTAGTCAAAACAAAATGTACAACGCGGTAGAACCGGTTGATTGGGAATAACCAGCGGATTTTCACAGAACATCGTTGGCTGTCGCAGGCGGTAAACAGAGCAAAACTAAAAAAGAAAAAAAAACTTGCAAAGAGCCACAGCGCATTGCAAGCCCATCCTATCAGAATGTGACCGAAGCATATTGATTATAAATTGACCGCTTGTTCTGCGTGTAGATGTGACCCGCCCTCGTTACGCGCTCATCAGCAGCACAGGGGACTGGCCCCAGAGACGGTGATGATGTGGGAAAAACGCGCAGTGAGTACAAATTGATAAATTGAACACTAATCGTCTCTCGCCGTTAGTTTTTTTTTCGTTCGGCCTTGGAAAGAAGCAACTGCCATCAAGCGAAAACAACTAGCGACATCACTCATTCCGCGGCCTGTATTGTGATGGCGGGCCAGGATAACGTTGAACGAAAGTCCATCGAACCGTTTAATAGCATGAGCTTTGAACGATCGTCAGACAGGACGATGTTCAATTATAACCATCAATAAACATAGTGAACGTCAATAAGGCGGTCTGCGTTTACAGACAAGGTTGACAATATCTATAGTTTAGTTATACAATAATGGGTAATTGAGCTATTGTTATTAAAAAATTTAGTCAATATTCAAAATTTTTGTTTTCTACACAGACTTTCACCACTAACTTTTACTACACCGTTGGGTAGAAAACTATTTTTATTTTCCTCGACGCTGCTTGTGCATAAAATATGTACCATTATAGTGTAATCATGCGATTAATTATTAACGTAACTTAATTAGGTTGGAGTTAAAGATATATTTGCAAAAATTTATGAACCTTATAGTGGAGATATCTTTTTAAGTTTTTACAACAAATTTGTAGACTTTATTTGCAATCAGCTTTGCCGAAGGCACGTAGCTTCTAGCCGGTTCAAGTGACACTAAGTAAAAATAAAAAGACATTTTAAAACAATATGTATTTCTTGCAAATTGTTCTCAAGGCCGTTACAAATATTTTTAAAATATTATTTCCAGGCACAACTTTTATTTTGAAGGTTGTGTACAAGACACGAAAATGGTTAAATTAAAATGCTGCATGCCTAGCTAACACTTTGCGCAAATTTTAAATTTCTAGATTATCAATAGTTTCCAGATTATTTGAATAATTTGCGCAAATTGTTTCTTGTTTGTTTTATAAAAGATCGTTTGACCTGAAACACATTTATCAATGTGGCAAAATGTCCGGTGAACGAAATGAATGAAACCAATTGTGAAATGACACACGTTTCAATTCAACTGATTTTCTATCATGATTCATTACAAAATTAATATTGATTGTATTGATAACTACAAAATGTTCATACTATGTTGCGTTTCGGCTTCGCCTCATCAGAAACCGACACTAACACATTGTCGGAATAGATTAGCGCCGGCTTGACGCAAATCCCTTAAAACTAAAACACACTATGTGTTTCAATCAAACGACTGATCAAACGTGATATCCCGTTCGAGCAGAAGTTCTGTTTATGCCGATGAGACACAAGTGAAGCCGAAACTTGTCTTGGCTTAGCAGGCCTATGCGAAAGCACTATGCTATATTTCACCCTAAGGAGGAAAATTTGGTAAAACCAAAATTTCTCACTAGGGTGAAAATTTGTTGGTAAAAACCAGTCTTTGTACAGGAGGGCACAAATCCTTATTTCATACTATGTTGCGTTTCGGCTTCGCCTCATCAGAAACCGACACTAACTTATTGTCGGCGCTAATCTATTCCGACAATAAGTTAGTGTCGGTTTCTGATGAGGCGAAGCCGAAACGCAACATAGTATGAAATAAGGATTTGTGCCCTCCTGTACAAAGACTGGTTTTTACCAACAAATTTTCACCCTAGTGAGAAATTTTGGTTTTACCAAATTTTCCTCCTTAGGGTGAAATATAGCATAGTGCTTTCGCATAGGCCTGCTAAGCCAAGACAAGTTTCGGCTTCACTTGTGTCTCATCGGCATAAACAGAACTTCTGCTCGAACGGGATATCACGTTTGATCAGTCGTTTGATTGAAACACATAGTGTGTTTTAGTTTTAAGGGATTGGATTTGCGTCAAGCCGGCGCTAATCTATTCCGACAATGTGTTAGTGTCGGTTTCTGATGAGGCGAAGCCGAAACGCAACATAGTATGAAATAAGGATTTGTGCCCTCCTGTACAAAGACTGGTTTTTACCAACAAATTTTCACCCTAGTGAGAAATTTTGGTTTTACCAAATTTTCCTCCTTAGGGTGAAATATAGCATAGCACAAAATGTTATAATTTTCAAATATTGTTCTTTGGTTAAAGCATATAACTGGTCATTATCTCAAGGAAGCCACTTGGGACCGTTGACGTTTTTGCTATACTTCAATGATGTACATCTAGTTATATATTTTCCCCTAATTCGCTCAATTGAAGATTGAAAATTTCTCCAACAGCAGCTTCAAGTCTTTGCTGATTGATGTAACACGATCCGCGTGTTGGTAAAACGTCTCGAGCACTGGGATGCATCTTCAGGATAGCCAAAAATTTTACGAATATTAACTGTCTCAAATCGCTGTACTGCTCTTTATCACGATCAATCTTAGAATATTGCCCTGAAATGTAAAGCCCAAACTACAATAACGGCGTTGAGAGAATTGAAACCTTACAGCGTCGCTTTTTACGTTTCGCGCTTCGTAGGTTGCCGTGGAGGGATCCTGTCCGCAAGAGCTTTGTTCATCGCCAACACTTTGCAAGATCGTATAGATCAGTGGTTTTCAACCGGGGGTGAATTCACCCCCAGGGGGTACATTAGACTATAGCAGGGGGTGAATTATGCGGGACAAATTTTATCTTGTTATCCTAACATTCCTGTCGGTTGTTTGTTATTGTATTTGTTTCATTGTGTCAAGAATTAAAATGCTTACTGATAGTGCTCAGGAACAGGCCTCTGATTGAGAAATTATGGTTTTCGTTCAATTGAAAATCATTTTCTTCTGACAGGATAATAATGGTAAACAATTTTCAGAATGGGGTACATCATGGTTATCAATATTCGGAAAGGGGTACAAGGAACGAAAAAGGGTGAGCCATCTTTCGAAAGAAGACTCGGTCCCCCGAGTTCACGGACGAGCAGATAGCGATCGTGAAATCAGTGGGTGACGAAGAACTACCGCGGGACGTCGTTCGAGGTGGACGACGAGTTACTCTCCGCTCTCGAAGACCCACATTCCAGGAAATGACAGCTACTATTCCAGCGCCAAGTCGGCCACACCCCTCGAAGTAAAATATAAGTTTAAATATAAATTTGGAAAAATAAATCAATAAATAAAGTTATGTTGTACATCGCCATAGATGGATGTCAAAGCCTTGCCGAGCAGTCTGGCCATCAATCATCCAGTGTACCAGGAAGAGTGTCTTGAGAAAATTCTTCTGCTGTTCTTAAAGGAGCATCATGCGGATGGGAAGTACGTCTACTGGCCGGACAAGGCGTCTTCCCAATACGCCAAGAAAACGCTGGAGTATCTTGAACAGAAAAAGATACTGTACAGGCCAAAAGAAAGGACTTGATTTTAAACTACATGACTGAAAAAATCTCATTTTTTATTGAACACCCGTCATTAGGTCACATACAAAACTGACTCAGACATCACTTCATTCAAAGTTTAGTAGCGTCTCTTAAGGAAGTTGGCAGGATTAGCAGTCTTCGACAGAGTTGTAGGCAATACAATTATCTTTCTTATTTTCACTTGCAGTGATAAACTGATGCATACAATGCCACCTAGTGGGGAAAATACAACTTTATGCACTTTCTTTATGTAAATTGTCGAAAAATATCATACAAACTTTGAAGACGTCGCTAGACTCTTCCGATTTGGTTCAAACTTAGAGCAGACACTGCTGGTAGGACTAAGAATTGACTGAGGGGTTTTCAAAAATTTGTTTTTTTTCTGTAGTCTAGTGTACACCGCATTTTTTCGAGGTGTCTATGGAAGCGTTACTGTCACTCGTCAGATTTTCAATATTTTGGTATAAAAATTCAGAAACATAGAATATCACAATGCACCGCCGAAGCAAAAAAATTATGGATTTTTTTCATTGAAAATACCATACCTTCCTTAAAGGGGAAAGCGTTTTCGGTGGAAAAATAGTCGTTTTTAAAATGTCTTGGCTATACAGAGAGTGCATTCAAGTAATTTCCATACAATACAACGTTATCAATATTTGGACATTTTTCTAAATTTTCTTCTCAAAACCTACTGGATCAATCGTTTTGAGACAGTGATCAGCTATTTGCGTCCGAGTCGCTTATCACCTATTTTCATTAGATGATTCACAGACTAATAGTGCCCCCTTTCAAAATCAGCCACCTCGGTTATGCAACTATTTTTTCCATTCTTTTTTTTACATGGCTGCGCCATCTGGATGTATCTTATTTCAAGATATAACAACTCCGCCATTTTACAGTCGATTTAGACAGATAAACACAATTCTGAAACGTCATTTTGTGCCATTTTAGTATGAGTCGAGTTACACCAAAAGAACGCGCTGAAATCGCAGCGCTTTACATTAAAAACGATCGTTTAGTAGTGAAAACTATGTGTGCTTATCGTTAAAAATATGGCACACCAGCGGAGTAAATAAACAAAATTGTCGAATTTGGGTGACATAGAACCCATACGTTATACATCAAACACCACTGCACGACCAGAAAGTAACTGTTCGGGCCGGAGTATGCCCCAAAACAATCATCGGTCTTTATTTTTTCAAAGAGGTAGAGACCATCGACGGCGCATTTGGATTTTGGCGCACTTTGTCTGTGCACAAATGTAAAAAAAGGTCTGAAAAACTTCTATTTTCAACAAGACGGGGCACCTTGCCACACCGCAGCCGCTACAATCAAATTCTTGCAGATTAAATTTCCAGGACGCGTTGTCTCCAAAAATGGTGATTTGGAATGGCCTCCTCGTTCTCCGAATTTAACGGCCCAGACTTTTTGAAAAGTAAAGTTTATTCTAGCAAACCAAAGAAGCTTGACGAACTCCAAGCGAATATACGAGCAGAACTTGCTGCGATTAAGCCCGAAATGCTGCCCAATGTCATGCAAAATGTCCGCAAAAGAGCTGCTTTTTGTGTATCAAATTGGTGTGGTCATTTAATCGACGTTGTATTCTAATTCTGGTTTATAATAAATGGCATAAAATATCCTAAAAAAACTTGTTTACTTGTCAAAATCGACTGAAAAATGGAGGAGTTGGTCCATGTTGAAAAAGGATACATCCAGATGGCGCACCCTGTATAAAGCGATCCTACCTAATCAGGTGCGATTCTAACGGCGAGAGCATATGATGCTTCCATCTTGGCCAGAATTAGATTTGCATGTTTTTAAATTACAAGGGGACTTGGTCAAATTTGATCCTAGTAAGAGTTTATGAATCGTGTCAACCGTTTGGCAAAATCAGATGTTTTCCTGTAAGCCTGATCAATAGATCTAAATATTGGTCGCAGTGGTCCGTCTCCAACAAAAAAAAAGCCTGATCAACTGTCTTGAGTCAATTCCTAGTCACACCAGAAGTGTCTGCTTCAAATTTGAGCTATATCGTCCAAGTCTAAGTACCGGACCAACGTGCTTGAAGTTTGGGTAGGAATTTTTGATAATTTACATGGAGAAAACCAAACTGGTTGTATTTTCGCCGCTAGGTGACATTATGTACACTAGATTCTCATGACAAATAGCACTATGTAGACGGGCATAGCGTAGTCGGTTAATCGATTGCCTTGTACGCAGCTCACATGGGTTCGATTCCCAATCCCTCACATAGGATTAGAGATTTTTCCAAAAAGAGATTTCTCTATCCCGAAAAGAGGCGAATGACCCTAAGGTTAAAACCTCTATAATAAAAATAAAAATAATAACACTTCCATTTCAATGGAGTGAGACAGGAAGTTGGTGTTTTCCTCAAAGTCAACGGCCTATCTAGCTTCGTTGGAAAGTTAGTGGCGGTGGCGTCTTTTATCTGATGAAATTAGGAAATAATACTTTCAAGCATTAAAATTTTTCGGAATGTACATATTGTTTAACCCTCCGGAAGTCGCGCTTATGGCCCACTGAAGCAGCCGCTGGTGCCCTAAGACGATTTCGCTAGATTTTCAGAGCAGCGTGCACTCAGTGCACTAGCGCGACTGCCGGAAGGTTAACTGTTTTTTGGTCTAACCATTTTTTGGTAAAACAAATAAGTTCGTGAATATCGACTTCTGAACCATCACTAGACTGCCCAGAAAAATAATGAATTTTTGAAAACTCAATCCGCCCATCCCATAGTCGATTTCTAGTCCCACCAGGAGTACTTGCTTCAAATTTGAAGCAAATCGGACAAGTCTAGCTACCGGACCAACGTGCCTGAAGTTTGTATCGGATTTTTCGGCAATTTACGTGGAGAAAACCCACTAGCTCGCATTTTTGCCGCTAGGTGGCACTGTATGTATCGTATTATCACTGTAAGTGAAAATAAGAAAGATAATTTAATTATCTACAACTTTGCCGAAGACTGCTAGTTAAGGAATCGTTATGGTACGAAAAAAATAAATCACAATCATTTGAAAAAAATTGAAAAAATCGATTGTGTGACAATGTCTTACTTTATGACCATGTTTTACCTAAAGCATCTGTGGTTAAACCTTATAACACTATAACAAAGAATTTGATTCCTATGTGCTTTTAGTGTGTAGAAACTAAAAGAATTCTCACGCCCAATTCGCATTCCAGTCGTGATTTCGCCCTTCAGCAATCGCCATTTGCGAGAGGGCTAAACCGTGAACATGATTTTCAGAAGGGCGCAGTAAATGGGCTAAACTGACTCTGTCTTGCTGGGTAGCGCTGGGTAAATAGGCGAGCTTGGCAGGATATTTTTTGATAGGGCTCAGCAAATGGGTGCATAGAAACACAATGCAAATGAAAGGGCGCGTGCATTTTTTCTTCAAATTTCACGAAAATATCGAAATGTTCGAATGTTTATGTGCAGCAACTACCGAGTAGACATGATCACAGTAGATACTAATTATCACTTATATAATAGAACCGCCCTTTACAGAATAATTTTGTGAATAATAACCATTCGCCCCAGTTCTGTCAAAAAATGTTAGTTTAGCCTTTATATTCCATATGAGAAGAAGGGACTAAGTCGAAACCTGAAGAAAATGAATGTTTCGCCGTTTTGTTTTTTGTTAAATTATATATAATATCTATAAACCATTTTAACTAATTTTCACCCCAATCTTGTAGTATTTTAGCCTCATAATGCCATAATAGGGAAAACGCAGTTTGTTTATATTAGCGATTTAAGTCCTAATGAAAAATCTATGTCGTTTTCAAGAAAATCGAGTTTGAAATTTGAATTCAACATTGCTCTTGGTAGACGAAGCGCGCTTAGAAGCTCTGTAACTTTCGATCTATTTCTCGTATCTCTATGATGTGTACTTTCAGATAAAGTTGTAAAATAGATTTCTTGATAAATAAAAAGGTATGTAACCCCTTTACTTTAGTTTTAGCACCAGTTTGTTTTCACCCTTTTTTTAATCGAAATTTGCTGTTGTTTTTCCTTTTGCAAGTTTGTCTTCTGTAAAAATGGTATTTGAATCATATAATTCTAAATTCTAGATATTGTCTCGTTATTCACCATTAAAATATTCCTAAAGCGTAGTTAACGCACAATATTTCGAATCCCTATCCTTACTAATAATCTCCCTCCTCCCGCGACACTTGTGGAATGCGCATTAGTATATACGACCTCCAGCAAAAACAAGGAGCGGACTAACATTCCTTCCCTTGCCTGGTGCGAACTGCGTTCGGGCATGCCCAGCGCCAGTATTGATCAATAATCAAGTTTTTTTATTATAGAGATTTGAACCTTAGGATCATTCTCTACTTTTCGGGTTAGAAAAATATCTTGTAAATTTCTAACCCTTTGTGTGGGGGTTGGGAATCGAATCCAGTTGAGCCGCGTACAGGGCAATCGATTTATCAACTATGCTATGCCCCTGCCAATAAACAAGCTAGGATTACAAGAAGTTGTACTTTGTAGGACGATTTGATACTCCCAGGCTATTGATTCTTTGTGCAAGTTCAACTAGTTCCGATCAATAACGGAGTAGCAATCAGGGGTGGTCGCACAAGCTCAAATCCTACTGGATAAATCATTTTGAAATTTCACAAAGTTTTTCACATCAATCACTGAGAACTTATTATTATTACTTTTACAATAACACAATAGTGCAAGAAAAGATAGAAAATCGAAAAAAGGATGTGCTCCCGCAGTAACGCGGGGACAAATATAATGTGCGAAATTTCAAACCGGTTGATCAAGTAAATTTCATGTTAAGCTGTACACCATGAAACTATCACTCGCTCAATTTTCAGTATATTGCAATGAAAATTTTAGAAAATATTGTTCAAATGTTGCATTTTTAAATGGAAATTGAATGAAAATACTAACACTCTTTGTAACGCCAAAACAAATTTTTGAAAAAATGTCTTGCTGAAATTACTTCTAAATCTCTCCCGCCCCCTCGTTCGCCTAAGAAATTGTTAGGTGACCTTAGGAATAAAAAAAGTTTTGAATTCGTTCGCAAAATCTCGAGGAAGTATGGCATTAGTAGAAAATGTGACTCTATAACATTTCCCTGAAAACCATTCCCAGAACAAAAAATGTCTAAGTTTTTTCTCCAGAAATACATTTTCCAGAAAGTATCAATTTTCAGAAAACTAATCCCCAAAAAGTACCAAAGCCCCGATCACTTTTCCATAGAATGTACCAAAAATCCAGAAAATTTATCTATAGAAAGAACCAAAACCCAAAAAAGTATTTGATCGAAAATGCTCTTTTTAATATTTTCTTAATCAAGTTCGTATCAATTCGTTACACTTAGACTGTGTGCTCTTAAATCCCAGTCATGATAGGAATACTCAAAGGGGAGGTTTCATTTAAAATAGGCCGAAAAACAAAACGTAAACAATTCCGGTTAACACTTACATCAAATGGACACTAACAAAGCTTTAAACACACCTTAAATAAGCCGATTCTGAAGCCTGTTGGCGAAATAATAGATTATCGAAAAGGCACATAAGCAAAATAACTTGTTTTGCTTATGTTTCCTTTCACTTCCCCTCAAAAACTGACGGTTCATATACACCAAACAACAAAACGGAAAAAATTGTTTATGGGCCCTTTTCTTAATGAAAAAGACTATACTTGAAAAGGGAACAAAAACATCGCAACACCAAGAAAGGGATCAAAATAAACGTCACATAATCATTTGCTGTAAACAAAAGGGCTCACCCGCACGCACTATAAGCTAACGTCTCGCCGAAAAGGGATTATAGGAGAGGGCACAAAACCAGTGCGATATTTCAAAAGGGGCCAAAATATTTATCTGCAAAAATCGTTCAGAATACAATTTTTTAATAAAATCTGGTATATTATTCGAAAAAAATGGTTAATTTAACAAAAATGGTCCTTAAATCAAGCTCCTGTTCATAAATGGAAGTACGAGGTAATTTTTCAGACGCCATTTTCTCAACATGAGCATATTGTATATAATGCCTTATGAAATGTTGACGTTGAAATATGGTTTCACGCATATCAGACCTATGCATTATAGCTCACGTATTGTAGTAAACTATAAACAAAAGCTTATGACAGTGGTATCCAGCCGTAGACAATTGTTAGAGATGAATTATGAGGGTTGAATTTGCATATGTTATCCTAACAGTCCCGTCGGATATTTGTGTTCAAATATTATTTCAGTGTGTATAGAATTAAGATGCTGACTGCGAATGCTTAGGAACACGAACAGGAATTGAAAATAGTAAAGAGCTGAAAACAATTTTGTATATCCTAACAGCGTGATAAGCAATTTTCAGAGAAGTAAATAATGGAGATCAATATTCGTAAAGGATACATGGATCGAAAGAGATTGGAAATGTCTGATTTAAGCTGTTACATTATGATACAGTAACCAGAAAAAAATACACCCAAAGGAATGAGCTAATCAAGTTGCGAAATTATGAGTTGTTTGTTAATGAATTTCGAAAAGAAGTGGTGGTGTTGGTGGTCCTAATTTAACTATTTGTAATGAAAGAATCTCCGAACTCATATTCACAAAAACAAATTTGTAAAAAGAATTTCAATCTACAAATTAGGAACCTCGAACATGCACGTGAAAATATCGTGTATCTACGCTATTGCCCGCGCTTCGTGGAACAGCTCTCTGAACGAGGGCGTATTCTATTATTTTGCCCCGCGAATTCAGTATCGTTTAAATATTTTCTAGTTGTATTGCAATATTAAATGACTACATGAGTTAAGTCTGATTTATTTGACACAAGGGTGCTTAACATAATGGCCTTTTGGCATGATTTTTAAAATCACGCCCAAGAATTGACCCTGAGAATTGATCACGTCTAATGTGGCTAACCCACGTGAAATGTGTCTGGACAATTCGTAATACTAACCTTTCTCGAGTTTCTCAGCTGATGGCAAAGTGATGATTATAGGAAGGTCCGACATAAGATCCGTTGTAATGATCGGTTTGGTCTCCACGATAACATCGAAAAGAGCATTACTGAAAAGGCCTTCTAAAATGAAAAAATAGAAAACAGTTATACCATGAAGTATCCGAATTCAACTTCCTATCGTACCCTTGCAGAAATCGTAGTCTTCGGAGAAGAGCTCCTCAACATAGGAGGAGTGCTGGGAGGATGGAGATGTTGGCTCCATTTTGCCCTCCCAGTCCAGGAATTGATAGGAATCCATCGATGCTGCTGGATAATGTCAATAGTGCAGACGACTCAACAATCAACGATGGGGAATTTAGTTGGGATAATGTGGGTGAAGATATTAATGAGGTTGTTTCTTTAAGTTGAAAACTCAGGTCTGTCGCTTGGGACGCCATTTTGCTTGTATAGGATGCCATTGTGGCCCTGTAAATAAAAATAAGAACGATAACGGTGTAATGGGATCTACTGGTTTTAGGTTGAAAGCAATGATAAATAAGGCAATGTAATAAACTGAAGTTGAATCCAATAGAGTGGATATTTTTGCGATGTTATTTACGTGATTTTCCTTTCCCCTGATCATATCACAAGTTTAAGTTAACAGATCTCCATATATCATTATTAAAAAGAAAAGGCTTTCTACAATAATTTGTAATGAAGGAAATAAAACACAGAATTGCTTATCCGTTTCAAAAATTGTGAATAAAAACGAGAAAATAGAACAAATTGCTGGAATGATTTTGAATCGATTGGAATTCAAAAGTTGTTAAAATAAAATCATAATTTTTGCTCACAAAGAAAATGTACCTTATATATGGTAAAAACATATTTGAAATTAGTTAACCGAAAGCTAAGATATTACTGGTCAAAAACAATCACATAAGACAAGAATTCAGTGTATTCGAAATTTGACTGGATATGAGATATGATTAAAAGTATAGTGAAAAAATTCGTAATTATTGAGATGTTAACGACCAGACATTGGGTTCGATTCTTGATCTCATCACGTCATTGCTAAAATGTCATTGCTGGGTGCTGGTTCTGTTAAAGGAAAATCCTTAACTTCAAGATCAACCCCCCATTTATTGGCTTCTAAACAAATCGTATGAGGTGGCACCATCGTCGTCATGAAATGAGAAGAAACTAACAACGCATGATCCACAAAATCGAAAGTATAGCATCTGCGATTTCTTATCAACTACCCATCTTCGCTACACCGTTTTAATGTAGAATACATTTAAGGTTTCAATATAGGGGTCCCGTTTCAAAATATCGGCTGCGGCGCCGCGTCAGATTTTGAACGTTAATAACTTTTATCATACTTAACAGAATGATTTGATTTTTAGACCAATTTGTTGCAAATATGTTCCTCTATGCTGTATTAAAATTTGAAGTATGTATATCATGTACTAATAACAAAAAAAATGTGTTTTGAAAAATCTTTCGAAAACGACTCGGAAAAGTGAAAATTTTCAGCCCATCCCGCACAGAGCCGTCGTTATGGCAGACCTACCGAACAATAAAATAATGAAAAGTTTATATATAGGTCCATTACATGTTTGTTCGTATGGTTATTCGCATTGGGTTGCTTGACGAGAGCACTTGGTGGGGGAAAGACGGCATATTCCTTTGGTTAGGCCATTAGAAGCCGGACGGAAAGGAAAGGCTCATGCACGGCACGAGAACGAGCGAGAAAGCGATAGTAGTGCATATTAGCGCGATTATATAAATATCTGTCGGTCGGTTTTTCTCATCATTCGTATTCGTTCAAGCACTAGCAAGCAGCCAGTCCACCGAAGAAAAGCAGTCGGCGATGACGACGGCGGAAAAAGTGCCCCAGCTACTGGTGACTCATCGCAACCCGATCAGGAACTGTCGCCCTGCAAGAATTTCGCCCCAACTAAAGGGCAACAGAGTAGGCTATCGTTCCAGCGTCTGGGTCGTGAGATTGTGCAGGACTGCAAAGTCGAGCTACGCTTACAAAGCTCAGTCGTAATGATGCCCCGAGAAGCCAACGATGCCTACTTGGTCGGTTTGTTCGAGAATGCAAAATAGTGCTTTCTAGCTCACCGTGTCCGCGGGGAGTGCGTCTGAATTATGCTCCCGCAATAAAACAATAAACGGTTCTTTACAGGACCAATTAATTGTGTTCTAATAAGAGTTAAACTGAAATTTACATTTTATGGTGTATAACAAATAATTTTCAGAAAGCAATATAAGAAATACGATGTGTGGAAAGAAAGAAAGAGAATTTAAATTATCTTCTCTCGCTCGTTTTCGTGCACTGCTTTTCCATTCCTTTCTGCTGCTACTACCATCATAACTAAAACGAATGTGCGTGTTCCCCCACCATCTCATGGCCAGTGTTGCCACAATTGCATGTCGCTATAACAATTTGAATTATTTTATTGATCCTCTCTAGTATTGATAAAATATAGAACATGCAAAGTACACTAGTCGCATGCTTTTATTCGAACTTTTTGGCAGCCTCCGTTGATTAACTGCATAAATCGATTTGTTTGTGCAGCTCCTTGCTAGTAGCAAACTAAATAGCCTTTATCAGCGCTAACAAATAAAACAAAAGAATTTAAATTTGTGAAAATCTTCTCTTTCCTTCTTTTCAAATCTGCAACATTCTTTGAAAATATTGTTGGAATGTTGTTATTGAAAAACTGAACATGCAAGTTTGCTAGCACTGGCCACTAGATTGAAGGCGATGGAAAGACAGAATATTCGTTTTGGTTATGCTAGTATTGGTAGCCGAACGGAAAGGAAAGGCACAGGAATGGCACGAAAACGAGCGGGAGAGCGATAGTAGTGCTTTCTTGTGTTTTCATATATGAATATTGGTCGGTCGGTTTTTCTCATCATTCGTATTCGTTCAAGCACTAGCAAGCAGCCAGTCCACCGGAGGAAAGCAGTTGGCGATGATGACGGTCCGCAAAAGTGCCCCAGCTACTGGTGGCCCATCGCAACCAACTACCGATCAGGAACTGTCGCCATGCTAGTATTTCGCCCCAACTAAAGGGCAACGGAGCAACTAATCCGCTGGCTAACATTCCAGCGTCTGGTTCGTAAGGTTGTGTATTACTTCAAAGTCGAGCTACGCTTACAAAACTCAGCCATAATGAAGCCACTGATGCCTACTTGGTCGGTTTGTGGGAGTGGGCGTAAATTACAATAAAAGCAACGGTTCTTTTCAGGACCAATCAATTGTGTTCTAGTGAGAGTTAAACTGAAACTTTTATTTTAAGGTGTGTAGCAAATTTTCAACAAGCAACATAATACGTTGGGTGGAAAGAAGTAGCTTGCACACGGAACAAAAATTTAAATTATCCTCTCGCTCGTTTCGTGCACTGCTTTTCCATTCCTTTCTACTGTTATTATCAGTATTACCAAAACGAATGTGTTGTTGCATGTGTTTAAGAGAAACGTTGAAGTCGCATGCTTCTATTCAAGCTTTTTGGCAGCCCCCGTGAACTAACTGCATTAAATGATTTTTTGTGCAGCTCCGTGCTAGTAGCAAACAAAATGGCCCTACCAGTGTCTGATTCGTGAGATTGTGCAGGATTTCAAAGTCGAGCTAAGCTTATAAAGTTCAGCCGTAATGGTACCCGAAGAAGCCAGTCTTGTCGTTTTGTTCGAGGCTACAAAACAGTTCGCCAGGCACGTAACTATCATGCCAAAAATATCCAACGATCCAGCGCATCACCATCAACACCAACGCCGATACCAAAGGTTCTTTTCAGAACCACCATTATTACCATAGAGAATTATTTGAAAATTTCCCATTCAAACGTGATTCTGTTGAATATTATTAGATTTAAATTAACGTCTCGAATTGAAATCACGACGCTCCGGTTATGTGACAGACATTACCCACCCATCTTTTTTTATTGTGACCACGACACCCCATTTCAATATTTCTGAATGAACAGAAGGTCGAGTTTGGAAAGTTTGTAACTTTCATTGTATTTAACCAAATTACACAATGTTCGCACTAATGATTCAGAAATATGATCAGGAATCTTCTGTTAGATTTGTAAGTATGTATAATTTACATGAATAAAGAAAAATTGATTTTCAGGAATCAATTATTATCTGTTCTTCCATTGGCCAGTACTACGCGACTTCCTCATGCTAACAATTAATTTCATCGTTAGCCATCTCCCTCACCAAGGCCAACAACGCCAACAAAACCGGTCCTTTTCAGGACCACCATCATTTTTGTAAAGAATAATTTGAAATATTCCTCGCCCAAATCACCTTTTGTCCGAAAATTCCAATGAGTATCAACATATTTGAAGAACGTGTTCCTTATGTATTCTACATCTCTCCGGTTATGTCGCAGACATTACCCACCCATCTTTTTTTTTCCCCTTATTGCATTCCACTCTTTATTCATAGACTAAATAAATGGCCAGGTTAACCAGAGAACAAAATGCCATTCACACGAGCGCTGTCTTTCGTCACAGGTACAGGACGTCAACGTAACGTCAAAATTAGTTACATGTGGATTCTAAGGAGATATTCAAACACAACATCAACGACACGAAATGTATTGAACGTGCTAACGAAAAATGCATTTAACCTATCCTTGCGGAACGGTGACATGACGTTGACGTTCTACTCCGTTGACGGAAACTGGAGTATCGTGCGAATCGGAGTAATACAGAATGTTCCGTCACTTTTCCCCGTAACTCTGCCCAGCAGAGCTATTCTAGCGGCATCCATCCGATTTCTAAACCTACGTTTAACTTCTAAACCGGGTTTAACACACCGTTAAATTTGGTTTAAAAGTAAAGTGTGGGTAAAAGTCCTTTTCTCTCTCTATATATACAAGAACTTCGAATGTGGGTGAAGAAACTGACCCTTATTGCAGTATCTTTACTGCCGTTACCCGCATAACAGTCCCATATGCATTTTCATCAGTTTTGAGTCAACCTCAGGGTTTGGCCTCATTTTTTGTACTATCAAATAACGAACTGAAAATTGATTTATTGAAAAAATGTACAAAATACACCAACTAATATCAGTCCCATATGCATTTTGGATGCAACCTGCAAACAATATTTATGTTATACAGTGGAGGCCCGATTTTATCAGCTCCCGTTTTTACCTACCCCCGATTTTATCAGCTTCTTGACCCGATTTTATCAGCTTCATATGAAAATTGATAGTTGGTAGTTTGATGGGCTCTAGCAGACGAACCAAGTTGAATTCGAGTAAATCCTTTCCTGGGCATATATTTCTTATCTTAGAGATCCGAAAAATGCAAACATATATTTTTTTTTAATTTTGCGCTGTCAGACCCCCTTAAGGGGAACTTAAAGTAAATAATCAGAAAAGGTTGCTAGGCTATATCTAAGGAACAAAAAAGAATATTTTAAGAGCTTCGGTTTATTGAAAAGACAGAAAAATATATGTCCTGATTTTATCAATGTCCCTGTTTTATCAGCTCTATATTCGCCAAGGGGCTGACAAAAACGGGTCTTTACTGTATTGGAATTGTGAATTTTTTTGTCTTTCCTGATCAAATGCACCTCAATGAAACTGATTGGGGCGGTAGTAGGGCATAGTGTAGTAAATCGTACACAGCTCACCCTGCTACAAAGTAAAGCAAAAATCTTATGGGTGCATTTTCTCGACATGATGATTTTGCATATGGGACTGTTATGCAAGTACAGGCAGTTCAGTACTATATGAATAATTTTTAGTGCTCCAATGAAAGATAATGGTCATTAGTACCCTTACTTGTTTTTGTGTGCAAATATGGTTCAACCTAGATTATCAAATTGAATAAAAGATCATCTACCTAATTCTTTTCGTCAAAGACTGTTCTAAAGCGTAAGAATATCGCCGAAACTATTGCGATGTGGCTTGGCCCCACAGCCCAGTTCTAGTATCGAAAGCGGCGCTTATCCCCTGACGCGGTCCGCCCGATGAGATGACCGCAAATCCGCCGTACATATCCTCGACCTGATATACAGTCCTGTACAGACAGATTTTCGTAGCCAATAAAACAATGAATTACAAATTTCAATTACAAGCAGGTTACCGTGCTCAACATTATACATTAATGCAGTGATAGTTTTCCTAATTATAAAAAATGTGCCTTCACTTTCATTCTATGCATTAAATATCTTGCATATAGAAAATCCCCTAGAACATGGGAATTTAATGTTTATAGCGGCAGTTTAATTTTACATAAAATTTATTTATGGAATAATTCAAAACAATCCTATTTAATTTTGTTCTCATCTAGATTAAACCGCACTTTTTTCATTTTGCATTCGAAAGTTTCTTCGATTCACATACCTATACACAAATTGATATCTAGATATACCTAGCTATACATACAAATTCCACGAAATCAAAGCGCCTGCCATATTTGCTGACGTTCAACGCTCTCCCCCGAACGAGCTTGAATTACGTCATTTTTGAGGAGATATTTTGGAATGTTTTTCCAAACAAAAACATCATGTAGTATCTGATGCGTATTCAACTACATCCACTACGCTTCTTTTAACCGCGCCCGACGGGAGAAAGAGCAGATAATCCAGTTATAAATGCATACCGCCTAGCATAGCAGCCCATTCAAGCACAACCGATCATTGATCATCAGATTGCGTAGCATGAATGACATGGCGTCGAGACGGACTATGCTCAGACGAGAAATTTATCCATCCACTATCCGGTCCCATTAGTCGCTGGAAATGTACTTACATCACGCTAATTCTCTAATTTCTTTTCGGTTGTACTGGGCACCGAGGTGCGCTGCTAGCTGCTTGCAACTAGTAATCCATCTTCACCTTTTAATAAGCACAGGTAAAACTTTCGACACACTTATTTGAGGCAACATTAGGAAATGGGAAAGAGTTGAGTAATTCATGCTTGTTCCCACTTTCGACCTGTACCGATTCAAAACAAACACACGCGAGATACTCTGAGTTCGTCAGTATTGGTGAGAATTTGACAGTTTGACTATTAATGTCATTTTTTTAAAGTCTACAAAGCTTTGCAGTGAGAACAGCCTCATCGACCAAAAACAATTCTCGAGTACTTTTCAAATGGACGTTTGTAATATTTGGTAGAAACCGAGAGAAACGGGTTTGAAGTTACTAGCAGAGCCTTTTAAATCCTGTTTCAAAATACTGGACAAATTCCAACATCGCCTTTACCAATGCATTACTGGTCAGAAATATTTTTTCATTTCAATTTCCACCTCATTTCGTGGTATTTTCCTAAACACGATTTTTAAACGTTCACTCTTCAAAATAATTGCATTTTTTTAAAAATAACAAAAATCCGTTTATACTATTTCATGATCATTCTTTCAATTTGAAGAATCATTTGATTTTTTTCAAATCGGATGAAAATTCGCAAAGTTATAGTATTTTTTGTGAAAAAAGTCAAATCCGCGATTTTTTTTACTTTTTACTTTGTTCAAACCAATTTATTTATCATTGATTCAATAAATTCCTTATTTTCACTTACACATCTGTTTTCGCAATTAAAAAACGAAGAAAATGATGTATTATACATTTCTTTTGTTTGCATTTTTACCTGCGAAATTTGCGATCAAACGCGTGGGGTGCATTCATACCTAGAGGCAGATCACTCTAGAAATGTATAACAAATTTGCATCAAATTAGAAAAAAATGCATTTAATTTCCATTTTTGCATCAACTTTGCACTCCCTCGCAGAAAAATTTGTTTAACAAACGTCCTACGCTGATTCACTTTGTTCGACGTTTTGTTGAATGTAGGACTAGTGTTTTGTAGGGTTTTGACGTCTTACACACAACGCAAAATACATTGCACGCAACGGAAAATACATTATGAATTTCTATTTTGATGGAAAGAAATGCATTTAATTTAGCTGATTTTTAAAAATGCATCACAAGTGATCTGCCCCTAGATTTATACCCCAGTGCAACATTCTAGGGTGGGAAACGCAAGTGCAACGTTCTAGGGTTAGGGAGGATTTTTGAACAAATGCATTGCCGCATACAGGGCATTTAAACGATCTCTCTACGGTGTGTGTATAATGCGTTCGAATGTTGCTATTGAAGAATACCGTGCTACAGATAATACAATCGTAGGATAATTGGCCACGATGAATTCAGACGTGTTCTTCAAAAATCCGGAAAAATCGCTTACAACAAACGAACTCGAGTCGCACGTTTTTGTCGAACATTTTGCTGATCCGGTGGAACGGGACGAAAAGTAGCACAACGCACGAGCTATGGTAATACGCCTAGTTAATTAACAAACTCAACGGTAGTATCGTACCCAAGCCAAATACAAATATGTTAATACGGAATGCTCTGATGATTTTTTGAGGACACATTTTATAAGCCATGTACACCGATAAAGGTACACTGTCAAAGTGACAGTGAACTTTGATGGAATAGTGCTAAAACTGGCTGCACTGAAAAATTATAAACAAATTTGTTGTTTCTACGGTTACTAATCATATACAACCAAACAGGTTGAAAACATTTTGCAAGTTTGCTGCTGTATTGATATCTATAACCAATTATTAATTGGATCGGGTAATTCAACATAAAATTGCCTAAAATAACGTTTCTTTACTCAGAATGTCTATGATTGAATCATTTGAGACAATTTTCTCCGTCCGTTTCAGGATAAAAAAAAGGAATGAGTTGTCCAGATATACCATTATATTGACGGCTATCCGAAACGTGTTGCATGTGCATCTACGCCCCGGAACGAACGGTCGTGGTTAAATGGATAGTTGAATTCTTCACATACCACTAACCGTATCGTGGGGAATTAAATTTTCCTTCTTCTTCATAGCGTCCAATAGTTCGTAGTGCATATGGTGTAGGCTAAATTGATTCGAGTTTTGAATTAGACTGATCAGATTGATGTTAGGATCGTTTTCGATCCGAAGAAAGTATCAACCCAAGGGCAGCTGCTTCCGGAACGATCGTGGAAAATTGATGGCGTGGCAGGGTTGATTTGAGGTTCCAGGCACGACACGAACTTTTTCAGCATATGCGAAACTATATCGAACCACAAATCCCCACAGAAACATAAACAAATATCAACAAAAAATAAACTCAAGAACGGCATGCTCTGATCGGATTTATCAAAATGTGTTGCCATTTCATATTACTTTTCAGTGTTTGTTAGTTATCAAGCAAAATTCATGCATAGGGTTCATTAAATCTAGTTTTCGGAGAGCCAAAAAATGATTAACCTTTTGTATGGGACCTTGGCGTATTTAATTTGTATTTGCCCAGGCTATGTTCTTCTCACTCACGCGAGAAGAAGCTTATCCATTGTCCAATTTTTCTGAAATAAAATGAGTCTGTTTCCATGAATAGCGTGAGAATAATTTTTCCGATAAAAATTATCTATTTTCCTTCTCACTGAAGAAGGTGATATTTTTGACGTAGGACTACGTCTTTGTTTTCGATATAGGGGTGCACGTTGCAAATTCTACCAAAATGGTATGTAACGAAAAGTGGTCCAATTTTAAAGGCATATAATTCAGCCATCTCACGATAAATTTTAATTTTTTTTGTTCATATCGCCCCGAAATACTTCTAAGAATAGATTCCAATAGATAAACCCAAAGATTTTTGATATCATGGCATTGAAAATTTAAATAATGAACAACCTAGTCAAAATATCGCGCATTTACACACAAGATAGCGCTTCCCTAGTCCAGCACGACAGATTTGTGTACCTAGCGTGCTACGCTTCTATGAATGACGTCATCATCGACTATTTAAATGGACGGACTTGGCCAGACACGCTCAGTTACCTGTTGAACGGCTGGCGAAGCAGATCGCTGCGCTGTGTTTTTTACAGCCAGTGTAGCTGAGTTAGAAGTCCGTCACACTGGCTGTGGAGGTACGCTATCCTGTGCCGTCCAACAGGCGACCGCTCCAACTGCTTCCTAAATGCCGCTATAATGCTGCCAGCAAATTTTTGGTTTAACTAGCACATGTATTTGCTATTTGCGCTTGAAATTAAGTAATGTAGTGGTAGTAATAAGCTTCCCATTTTGGTTTAAACGCAAGGACAGTTTTTAAAACAGGATTTAATTAATTAGTTTAGCTCATTTAAGCAATTTTATCATTTCTGTAATTTAAAAGGAATTTTACGGAATTTGGCACCGCTTGCAACTGGTATAATCAACCTGCACAAAGTGTTGCATAACTCAGGGCTGTTTTTTGGAACAAAATGTGTTATCATTCAGCCCTTCGCTATGCAAAATCACGATATTAAAACACGGGCTAAGCGCGGCCGTTCCTTCAATCGGGAAAGGCCGCGTGGAATTTTGGTGAAATGCGCTATTAGTGTCGTGGTGGTACTAGTTGTCTCTTTCGCTCTACCCATCATCATCAGCGTTGACTCATTTTGCATTGTGCGCTTAGGTTCAATGTTTGGTGCGAATGTGTTGGTAGGTAGGGGAATTCGCGGTAAAATGAATACGTTAAGCAGTCATTATTTTCTAACTAATAAGTGAATGAGATATTACGATCACCTTATATGTTTCTTGTTAGACATGTTTTGTACATATCTGGTAAAAATACTTCGTCATAAACACATTTTTATCAAACATGATTCTTGATTTCTAAACATGTCCAAAAATGATACATGTTTATAGCGAGTGGGTAAAATGAACATGTGGCGGTGGTAAAATGAACAGTTTCTGGCGACCTGCAAAATGTCCTGTATGTATGCAATGCGAAGCGTTGTACAGCATTTTCCGATCAAGGCTGATATCCCAGCAATTCATGAGCTTTGCATACACACAGGGAATTTTGCAGGCAAAAAAATGGTCACGGAAGAATTGAATTTTCATGACGTAATATTAACCATTTTACAATCATGTGGCATCGAAACACATCTACATACTTGGGGTTATCCATGGGTGTTTGAACTTTTAGGATCTGTTTAAGAGCAACTAGAAAGCTTGGTCTATACATGAGATGTGATTATATTGTCTAAAATTTGATTTTTCTTCACCGGTCCTGGTGTTTTTTCCCACACACTAAGTACTAAGAAAATATTTTACATTAAGTAGTATAGTCCTACGTCTACAGTTCGTGCAACCCCATAGGGCTGCCCCTTGTAGTTTTTTTCGTGGAAATCAATAAAAGTGTCAAAATATACACTTCATTTCCTGGAAAAGGGGCAAAAAGCACGGTAGACTTGTTTTGTCGTGTTTTATAAAAGCTTCAGCAAGGCAACCAGCGCAAAAATAATACCGCGATAAACTAATTCGCTCATTCTCCGTCGGATTTATTTATCCGGAGAAATAATGCGATGTATTTATCTGGAGAAGTTGTGCGAGTGCCAATAAATTTTTGTGTAAAATTATGAGTTTCTTGCCAGTCTCGTTCTCCGGTGAGAAGGGAGAAATCAGTTAAATTTTATTTGATAAAAAATATTCTCACGCTATTTGTGGAGACGGAGAATTTTACAACTCTTCTTGTCCCGGTAAAGTTGGACGTCAGATAATCTCCTTCTCGCGAGAATTACAATGCTGGGCTCTTTTATGTCACAAAACAAAAAATAATTGATTTTATCGACTGCATATTTAACGCCCTTCTAAAATGTTGCCCTAGAATTGTAGACTTCCACCAAAATGACAGTTCTCAACTCCGTAAAGCTGTCAAAACACAATGCTACCAACCTATGTCAACTTCCTTCTTTTACGGTCTTTTCGACGTACAACGTGCTGATCAATAGAAAGGTGCTTTGTTTTTCTCTTCGAAATTGTCGTATTTTTTGTTGAAAACTCCAATTAATCGTATTTAACTTGTCGATTCCAGATGCCTGCTGTGGCAAAGACTGCTCCGGCGTCGAAGGCGCCGGCCGAGAAGAAGGTCAAAGTGGCCAAAAAGGAGAAGAAATTGCCGGCGGTGCCCGAATCGAAACTGAAGGCAACCAAAGCGAAGACAATCGCTCGACCGGGAAGTTTACGTCGTCGTCGTCAGCTGCACGCTGTCAAGTTGGTTCGTCGGCGCCAGAATCTGCTGCGGGCGGCTAAATATGCCAAGAAATATTTGCGGATGGACCGTGAGGTGGTGCAGAAGGCACGTGAAGCTAAGAAAGCCGGTAACATTTACATTCCGGCCGAGCCGAAGGTAGCCTTCGTGATGCGTATTCGAGGGTGAGTAAAGGTTTTGATGAATCCAATAACTGGTGGAAACGGACTATTGCGCTTGTTAGAGATTTTATCCAGGTTGCTATGATTGTTCAATATCATTATTCTCATTTGCAGTATCAACAAGGTAGCACCGAAGGTCAGAAAAGTGTTGCAGTTGTTCCGTTTGCGTCAGATAAACAATGCTACCTTCGTTAAGCTGAACAAAGCTACCAAGAATATGTTGCGCATTGCGGAACCATACATTACCTACGGATATCCAACGCTGAAGTCGATTCGGAATCTAATCTACAAGCGTGGATTTGTTAAGGTGAGTCTTACCCAAAATCATAGATTTAAGATTGGATGAGTACCTGTTGCGGAATGCGCTTTGTGTTACTGGTATGTCCATCAACGTTGCGGCGACGTGTAGTATTAAGTACGATTTATACGATACAGCAGACTTCCAGCACGTCAAAATTAGTTACAAGCAGTTAAATGGCTAAATTTACACAACCGACACGGAACATTTTGAAAAACGGAGCGTGTGAATGGGCACATGAGACGCATTCAGCTTATCCCGATGGTGTCGTCACGATGACGTTCTTTTCCGTTGACGGAGGTATATGCAACGTTTGAGTCGGAATTTACACGCAATCGGATGCAGACCAGTTCGGATACTGCATAGCTTCTAATACTTTCATACAATGCCACTATGTGTGTATAGGAGCTATGCTCGAAGGTATTTAAAACGTAGATTGCTTATTCAAGCAGTGTCCATTACTTTAAATATTTATAGGAGCTGCATATCGAAAAATTATATACACCGATGAACTCTTCGGTCTATGATTACTTTCTTGGTACTAATAATGGAGCAAACTTATGGCGATTTTGCTTGAACCCGAAACTGAGTCAGGTTCTAACCCCAACCGCTGTCAGTTCATACATTTTGACAGCAGTTGGGGTTAGAAACTGACTCAGTTTCGCTTCAAACAAAAACCATTAGTTAGTTTATAGTTTGGTACCACTGATATATGATTATTGTATTTGCTTACGACCCGAATTGTATTACCTTTTGTAATACAAACGAGTTGTTTTTTCACCTATAAATGAAGACAACATATTGAAGGTGCAATAGAATTTTCGAGAAAATTTAGATTTGGACGCAAGTGACTGAGAGATTCTCTAAGATGTTTCTCTTCTGTTTATTACTCGATCGTTACAACATTTACGGCTCAACTCTGCATAATAGTCTACGACTTTCGATTTGTCCTGTAAAATTAGTGCAAAGTGCTATAGTAAAGGCGTAATTCTAATTACCGAAAGAGAAAATCAAAGAAGGCTCTCAATATTACGTAAGTTCTAATCTAAATTTTCTCCAGAATTCTTCAACTGAATAAGTTGATTTTTTGTTGTGTACGAGATGCGATCATGGTATTAGTTAATGAGGCATGTGGACTATGTCGCTCTTGACCGAGCTCGTCTGAGTGGAATCTTGTTTTTGTTGTTTTGTTATAATAACAATAATGAGTGCGAGTGAAATGCAAAATATACCGGTCTAGTTTGACATCATATTTTCGATATGTAAGCCCAACAATTAGGCACGCTGACGAAGTCGATATAAAAATGACTTTTATTGTGAGCCGTGTTTACCAACATTGCTTCATAGCTTAATGGCAATGTTGGTAAACACGGCTCACAGTAAACTTCATTTCAATATTAATTCTACAAAAGGGCTAAAGAGATGTTTGTAAACACATCCTTGTTCTCACTTGAGTACTATGGCTCTAATTTTCATAAGTTCCCCTACCCAGTAATCTCTAGCTAATTGAATGTCGTTAAAATGTAATAAAGAAAATGTGACTAACATAGCCGAAATAAAAAAGGAAAAAAGATAAACTTATTTCGCTCATTAGGGACCATTCATAAATTACGTAACGCAAAAATTGCCCAAAATTGACCCCCCCCTCCCCCTATGTAACAAATTGTCACAAATTTTTCCATCCCCCCCTCCCCTGTTACGTAACAAATTCCAAGAAAAAAAATTTTTTCTTCGATGAAAACATGTTACGTAACGATCTAGTTAACACCCCCTCCCCCCTATGTCACAACTTGTCACAACTTGTCGTACCCCCTCCCCCCCCTAAAAGCGTTACGTAATTTATGAATGGTCCCTTATTTCGCTGTCGAGTTGAATTTCATGAAAAATGCACATGAATCAACAATCAATTGGTAGAATAAATTTGAAATGTTTTCAGCGTTGAAATTACACTCAAGTTTTTTTTACGCGGTTTTTTTTGCGCGGTATATTTTTACGCGGATTTTGAAATTTACGCGGTTTTCATTTACGCGAATTTTGAAATTTACGCGGTTTTCATTTACGCGGATTTTGAAATTTACGCGGTTTTCATTTACGCGGTTTTTGGAATTTACGCGGTATCCATCAATGAGGTTCCCTTTATCGCGGATTCTTAAATTTAAGTGGTCTTCATTTACGCGGCTTTTGAAATTTACGCGGTTTTCATTTACGCGGATTTTGAAATTTACGCGGTTTTCATTTACGCGGATTTTGAAATTTACGCGGTTTTCATTTACGCGGATTTTGAAATTTACGCAGTTTTCATTTACGCGGCTCGTATTTCCCGCGCAAAAAAAACCTGAGTGTATAACAAATTAAGAGAAATCGGCAAAACAAATGTTTACAAATCGTATTAGCCCTTTTCAAATGGGCTAACCTGTTTGGCAAAAAGTCATTTGGCATAAAGTCGTTTGGTATAAGAAAAAAATGATAGGCCATTTGGCATAATGGTCGTTTGGCATAAAATGCTATTGCGATTGTTTGGCATAATAGTCTTTTGGCATAAAAGTCGTTTGGCATAACGGTCGTTTGGCATAAGAACCATGTGGCATAAAGCATAAAAAATACCCGTTCAAATGTTTATGGCGTTTTGATTCACTGAAATAAGTACGATTCCAAGAACTGCTCATGTTTGGCAGAAGGAATCAACTTCAGAATATTTCTGTGTCAGATTGATTACATAGAAAACTAAAGTAAGCATGGAATTTGTGCATTGATAATATTTGCATTTAGAACTATGTTGGTCATCTTGCACGAAAGTAAAAAAAAATTGTGAAATGTCATGCAACAAAAAATCTGTAATTATAATCTGCTAATGATAGGCTAGTTTAACCCTTTCATGCCCAACTTTTTTCTGGTGCATGTAGGGTTTCAAAACAATTTTTCCTTGAAAACGGTGGAGTCAAGAAACTCGAAAAGCCTATTTTCATAAAGATAGGTGCTTCCATGGCAGTGCTAGAAGCTGGTCAATTACCTTCTAATGATCAATACAATTCTCCTAGAATAATTACAATAGTCCAATTACGAGGAAAACGTAGCCAACGACAGCCTAAATTGATAAGTTTTATCAGTTTTCAATAATATTGCACCATAACGAAGATATATGAAAAAATCATTTTCCGTCGTCAACGTAAACTTCCTGGCAGCACTGCTTCATCGGAATTCAATCAGACTAATTGCAATTACTTCAGTTCTAGAGCTGATCCTTGTAGCTGTTAATACTTAAAGGCAATAGTCACATTAATGAGCCTTACTTATTTTTGTGAGCAAATCTCGCCTCAATCAAAAGTTATAGCTGTTTAAAAACGTTGATGTCCACAAACAACATGGGCATGAATGGGTTAAAACTACAGATCTCATGTCAAATCAATTAGAGGGAACGAGCGAAGGAGAACCATTGTATTAACCATTCCATTTACAAATATTTGGATTGCTACAATTTTTTAACCTAACTACTATTTATACAATATGAAATGTTTGTTCTTTTGGCGTTTACTTTTGTTTGCTGTCTAAATTCAAAAGAAGGAAAAATCTCGACTAGTTCATATTCACAAGAAGAAAAAAGCACAAAGCAATAAAGTTAAAAGCAATTTACTACATATATATAAAAGAAGGCAAAATCTCAGACGCTTTAAGTTATTATCGAAATCAAAAACTTTCGAAGAATTGACAATATTCAGAATAATGTAAACTCTTAGAAATTCATAGTTGCATTTAAAATGAATAAAATTCAAACAAATTTTCATGTTCAATAGAAAGTGGAAAGCTAAAAACGCTGTTGGTTGTATAGCAGGCCATCTGGACAAGTTCAGTGTTGACTAGTTTTATTGTATTTCCGGAAAATTCAGGCAATTTGTGTAATTGTTCAACTAACGAATTTGATTCGCTAGTTGGACCGAAAATGCATCTGGTCACATCTCTAATTATTGTCAGTTTGATTGGCAAAGTGAATTTGACATGAGATTTCGACATTCAGATCCAAATTTACCAACCAGTGAATCACGACTGTAGTCCATATCGTGCAATGGTAATTCGGAAAACTGCATACCAGAAAATTACCGATTTTGTGTCCTATTATTTCCTATTATTATTATACCTGAGAAATTAGGTTTAATGTCTATTATGCCAAATGGCTTTATACCAAATGGCCACTTGAATCGCGCTATGGTTATGCCAAGTGGCTTTTTTGCCAAACGACGTTATGCCAAATGACTATGCCAAAGGGGCTTCCCCCTATTCAAAAGTTGATATGGATTTTTTGTCGATTTATCAGTCGACTTCGTCAGCGTGCACAGGCTAATAAACACAAGTGAAGGAAAACATTGTCAATCCCACTAATACAGTTACAGCGTAGAAAGCGCACTGTATAAACAACACTAGCGTATTACCAAAAACGTAATTTTATCTGTGACGGTAAAGAACTTACAACATTAGTTTTTGTCGTTCATGAAAAAGCAACAATTTCAAATACAATTTTTCAATGCCGTGTTGGCTGTGATAAGAAGGATTTGTATACCATTAGTAGTGGATTTATCATGCCAAGAATCCGTAAATTTACACGATCATACGAGACATGTGAAGCAGCTTGCTTCCGTTTTCGACATTCCGGTGTACAAGTTCTTGACATCTGTTGCAAAAAGTTTATTCCCGAGAAGATATTTTATATACAACGAAAATGAAGGTGGATATGGACTCAAAATCGATAAGAAGTTTCGTCATTTATGTATGATCCATTTATTTTTGCTATCTACGAATGGCATTTTTGTCTAGATTTATATACTCTGATGGAGTACATAAGGCTAGCCAAAAATCCCAAATGGAGCCTTTCTGCGTTCACTTTCTCTTTCGATTATTTAGGCGTTATGATAAAACTATTTAATAATGACTCAGTATATATCAAGAGACTTTGATTTAGTCTAGCATATTATACAAAATTAGGGATCAAACGTTGAAGCGGCCCAGTTATTAACGGAAGAGAAAGTAAACACAGCGAAATTTGCGCTTAGGACCTTTTGACATGTTTGTCTAGAAATATTCATAATATGCTTGTTTCTGTATATGTTACTAAAAAAATCTTATTTTGCATTCACAGCACCGACACAGCCGCATTCCAATCACTGACAACTTTGTGATTGAACGCAAACTGCGCGCCGGTTATAAACTGCAATGCGTCGAAGATCTAGTGTATCAGATTTACACCGCTGGGGCCCTGTTCCGCAAGGTCAACAACTTCCTGTGGCCGTTCAAGCTTAACACCCCAACCGGTGGCTGGCGCAAGAAGAATAACCACTACGTCGAGGGCGGAGACTTTGGCAATCGTGAGGATAAGATCAATGAACTTATCAGCCGTATGGTTTAAGTAAGACGTTCAAAGTAATCGAGGTTGCGAGAGAGCGTGATAAGCAAATAAAAATCTATAAACATAATTCTTTGTGAGATTTGTGTTAGGTTCTATAGAGAAAGCTGTTTCTTTTTATACTATTTGCTAAAGCGTCATGAATACCGATCAGCAGTATGCGGATTGATTTTCATAAGCATTCAGTAAGTGGTTTTTTCGTTTTCAAAACTCCGATTTTCGTAGTTGGTAGATATCCCAATACGCTGTTTGAATCAAGTTAGGCCATAAATTTCAAGCATAAATTTTTTTTAGTGCCTGACACTTAGCGATCTTGCTGCCACCTATTAGCAAATAGCAGAAACCAGTGTCAAGTTAAGCACTAAAATTTATAATTGAATCAAGCTAATTTTTTCTTAAATTTTGATGAATGCATAATTTTTTATGAGCCTGCATGTTTAATATAAAGTGAACTCTACGAGACAAGGATATTGTCAATAAAATATTTATTGACTGTTTTAATACGTCAATTCCTTTTCAGTAGAAATATTACCAATAAACCAAATATTATACAATACAGCACAAATTCGTTAGTTGGCGGTTCTTTAGATGGGGTGTTCGCAAATTGGGTCGTGCCCCTACTAAAAAGCAACTGGATGTCCACGGCTCACAGAAACGAGGTTTGCTACTCCGCGAATTGACAGTTTTCGGTGACGTCAGAGAAATCGTTGAGATATACAAATGGATTTCTCGAAAGTTGATAATTGACAATATTTAAGCTCTTACGGTGGGAAAAAAAATAATGTGCAACGGATTCTTGATGTAAATTACGCCATAATTACACTAGACACAGTGGATAATCAGTGCATCTATGTGATTATTAGTGAAAATTGAGAATTTGGCTGCATGCCATAGAAAACATCAAACCGTAATTTCCTGTTCCCAGCTAAGGTTTTGAACATCGCCATAGCTTTCTTGTGATCTATCAGGTGCCGATCATCCATTAGCAGCAAACAATATATGAATTTCATCTAATTGTTTTCGCCGACGATTTCTGAATACTATTCATATTAGTTTTTTGTTTTTCTTAACATGACATGGGGCATTGGAAATATGATTGTAGACATATGGCTAGATCGATAGAGAACATGTCCCGTTATCCTTCAGCGCATTAGCGATTCTAGGAAAACAACTGCAGCCAAGAAATCCGAAGACATTTCATTGTTTATATTCATAATAGTTTTTTGCTTTTCTTAACATGACATATGGCGCATTGGAAATATGATTGTAGACATATGGCTAGATCGATAGAGAACATGTCCCGTTATCCTTCAGCGCATTAGCGATTCTAGGAAAACAACTGCAGCCAAGAAATCCGAAGACATTTCATTGTTTATATTCATAATAGTTTTTTGCTTTTCTTAACATGACATATGGCGCATTGGAAATATGATTGTAGACATATGGCTAGATCGATAGAGAACATGTCCCGTTATCCTCTAGCGCATTGGCGATTCTAAGAAAACAACTGGAGTCACGAAATCCGAAGAAGCATTTCATTGTTTACGTTCATATTAGTTTTTTGTTTTTCTTAACATGACATATGGGGCATTGGAAATATGATTGTAGACATATGGCTAGATCGATAGAGAACATGTCCCGTTATCCTCTAGCGCATTGGCGATTCTAAGAAAACAACTGGAGCCAAGAAATCCGAAGAAACATTTCATTGTTTACATTCATAATAGTTTTTTGTTTTTCTTAACATGACATATGGCGCATTGGAAATATGATTGTAGACATATGGCTAGATCGATAGAGAACATGTCCCGTTATCCTTCAGCACATTGGCGATTCTAGGAAAACAACTGGAGCCAAGAAATCCGAAGAAACATTTCATTGTTTACATTCATAATAGTTTTTTGTTTTTCTTAACATGACATATGGCGCATTGAAAATATGATTGTAGACATATGGCTAGATCGATAGAGAACATGTCCCGTTATCGTCTAGCGCATTGGCGATTCTAGGAAAACAACTGGAATCAAGAAATCCGAATAAACATTTCATTGTTTACATTGTCGCATGATGAGCGTTTGTGATTTCGTAAAACTGGGACCATATTTCGTATTCACCGAAACTGACCATCGCTGCCAAATGCCCTCCAAACTTGTTTTGAATGCATTGATATATCTTGTGAAGCTCAGTAGATGTTCTTTATAAGTCGCAAGATAAAGGTTTGCGATTTCTTAAAAACTAGGGGTGGGTAATGTCCGGGACATAACTGCAGTGTCGACGTTGGCGTATCATATTAAAATTCTGCTTATAACTATGAAGGTTTGCGATTTCTTAAAAACTTCCCTCTGGAACCAGATTCCGGATTCACCGGAACTGCCCATCGAGGCCAAATGTCCTCCAAACTTGCTTTGAATGCCTTCAACCGTCTTTGTGAAGCTCAGTAGATGTTTTTTGATATGTCGCATGATGAAGGTTTGCGATTTCTTAAAAACTTCCCTCTGGAATCAGATTCTGGATTCACTGGAACTGCCCATCGAGGCCAAATGTCCTCCAAACTTTTTGAATGCCTTCAACCGTCTTTGTGAAGCTCAGTAGTTGTTTTTTGATATGTCACATGATGAAGGTTTGCGATTTCTTAAAAACTTCCCTCTGGAACCAGATTCCGGATTCACCGGAACTGCCCATCGAGGCCAAATGTAATATGTATTGTTTATATTTTGGTTTGCATTTTGTCCAACTTTGATAGTCGAAAACACAATTAAATTTTACAAAAATATATGATTGAGAATACGCATTATAAATTATTGGGTATTAATTAACGTTCAACGAAGACCAGAAGTTTGAAGACTTCTTTATTGTATACCAAGAATGGTCCAGAAATGTTTTGTTTTTGCGTATAAAATTTCACACGCTAGGACATAATGGGTTAAAAACACATACGAGCATACATATAGTTATTTTTATTTTATTTAAGTACATATATCAATGTATATCAATGCACATACATTATGCCGCTTCTTCGGCCCAAATTCTGTTTTCCCGGCGCGGTACCTCTTCGTGCGGTCCCTGTGCCGGTGCTGGTATCGGTGCTGGTGCCGGTGCTGGTACCGGTGTCGGTGCTGGTGCTGGTGACGGTGCTGGTACCGGTGCTGGTGCCACCGGCTCCCGTTGAGGCGGCGCCCGCTGCGGTTCTGGGACCGGCCTGTCATCTACATATATCCACAATACTTACCGTAAACCCCATACTTGCGAACAGTCAACTGCTTTCGTTGAATTAGTGCAACTTTCTAATTCTGTTGGCAATCCAGGGATGCCATATTTCTTGAAATCTGCGCGCAGACCATCAGGGTGGCCAGATAGAATTTCTCAAAATCGGTAAACTCTCTAAAAGTTTATCGGTAAGCCGTATGTTTATTCCAATTATTTGTAGTGTTGATGTAAAATTGTAAAATACTCAAACGCGGGAACGACAAATGACCGTTTGAAGAAATTGAGGAAAGATGTTTGGTTATTGGACCTGTGCACTCTGAGTTTTGCGATTAAACCCAAATAAATAATTAATATTGGTAAGGCCAAGGAGTTTTTATTCTCAGGTGATACGATCCTCAAAAATGCCGATCAGCCATGTTGGTTTTAGAAACGACAGCTACCAACATTGTTTACTAGTTCTCTCCATCAGTTTGCTTGGATTTCAGTAGGTAAACAAAGTTGTTCGCTGTCATTTTTCTTCCCCGCAGTCTGCTGCACGCTTACCTCACTCCTCACCTAGTTACTGCCAAAGACGAATCACCTTAGAACTCTAAGCACCTTGGGTAAGGCTGTGCTCAAAATCAATGAAAGTCGGTAGTTTTCGGTAGGAATAAGAAAATATCGGTAGTTTTCCCCTGGTCGTCTGTGAATCGGTAGAGAAGCCCAAAATCGGTAGGACTACCGATGCCACATTGAAATCTGTGTTTCGGTCAAAAAAATCTTTTCATCATCTGCGATGACTAAAACAGAAAAAAAATCTGTGAATATCTGTGATAAATTTCCTAAAAATCTATGAAAAATCACAATATTTCCAAAAATCTGAAATTTTCACCAACATGCCAAAAATCTGTCATCCGCGAAAAACGAATCTGTGATCAAAAATTGTGAAAAAAATCTGTGACATTACAGAAAAATCTGTGAATATGGTAACCCTGCTACCGATAAATCGGTAGATCTGGCCACTCTGAGCCCATGTAAAAATCTCAAAAAAATTATCACGTTCAAATCACCTGAAAATTCCTGTAGATTAGAGCACTCTAGTTAGAGTGTGGCCATGACGTATCCAAACGGACATGGAATTTGACGTATACACAATAGAAATACGTCAAATTCCATGTTCGTTTAGATACGTCATGGCTTCTTGGCCACACTCTAACTAGAGTGCTCTACTGTAGATTGGTTTTAAATGTCAACCTCAATGTTTCACATGTCTACGAAAAGTATTGTTCACATCAATGAAATTAAATGAAATCAATTTGATCAACACATGATTTACGTGATTTTTGCAAATGTAAAACAAATCTACGTGAATTTCCGGTGTGAAAATTTCAAACCACAAGGCGGATAACACGAAGCATCGGAGCATAAGTACTAATTCTCGACAAACATATGATTAGGGCCTAAAAGCCGACTGTCAAAATTTACTTTGAGTGGAAATTCCGCAAAAACTGTTGCTCGCCAATCCCAGATATTGGTAGTAAACAAAAGAGAAAAGTTTTCTTTCATTAACTGCTCCGAACTGTGTTTGGCCATTAACGGTTTGCCCGGAATTTCCTCTCAAAGAGAATTTTGACAGTTGGTTTTTAGGCCGTAATCATATGTCGAGAATTGTAGTGTATTCCAGATTGTTTAAAACTATTTTAGACTTAATATATTCGAAGAAAATACGAGCAATTAACTTTAACTTAATTAACTAACGAGATATTAACTCACAGTACTAATCTGCATCAGAAAATGCCTTAACCCGCACACCCCTAAAGATCCCCATTCTTCACTGATAAAAATATAACAGTAATATCTATTAATTTTACACATAGATTTTCGCAATTAGCGGCAGCATATGCAAACTATTTGCTTGCACATAAATCTGATGAGAAAAATATCAATACATACTATTTTTTATAACTTCGACACTTAAAACACGATTCTATAGCGACACGTACATATAATTTATGTGTGAACTTGTTGAATTCTACAGTTTGCACTTGAAATGTATGTATTGCGCTTGATGAATATATCCTTTTTGCGCATATAATTACTAAGTGCGGGTAACAAATGGATTGTACAGTTAGATTATTTTGAGTGTACATAGCTTTCGAACTGTACAATTTAAACTAAAAGTTAAAAAAAATCGCCAAATCTGCGATATTGTCGGATGTCGCGCCCACCGGAGTAACGTCAGAAAAAATAATCAGCTGATCAGAAACGTCTCATGAATTGCCTAATTACACTTTTATTGAAATATTTTCATTTATATCTGAAGATTCCTAATAGCCCTTTTGCAAAAGTGCAAAACGATCAAGCAAGAATACAAAACTTGTGCCATTTTTATATTAGAAGCAGAAGAATCATCTCTGGTCATAAATTTGATCCATATCCCTTTGTTACATTAACATTAACACCGGTAAAGTAATACTTCGAAACCATTATTGAGTAATATTTCACTAATTTTTTTTAAATTGAATAGCAATTAAGCGAGAGTTAATATTTTACCTAGAGGTGTGCGCCGCGCCGCCGATGCATGTTACCTACAATCCTCGGCGCGGCGCGGTGGCGCGCACCTCTAATTTTACCCAGTTTCTTATTCAAAAAATACGTTATTTATGTATCGGACGCAACCATGGGTGGAGAGAGGCAGCCGCGAACCGAGTGTTAAGGCTAGTTTACAGTTCGGGAAATGGATCACGGGATTTCGCACGGGATTTGCGTCGGGATTTGATCAGGGAAAATTTCCCGCTGAGATCTCTCCAAACTGTCAAACCAAAAACTCTGCTGCTTCTTAAAAATACAAACAGTATCCAACTTGCAGCAAATCGCAAACCTTCTAAAAATACTATTTTCCCCGTCGGAAACAATTTGTGTTGAATTGTTCCCGGCCGGATTTCTGTGTGGAGAGTTTTAAAATCCCGTGATGTTTCCCGCGGTTGGGTTTACACTTCAGGAAAACTGTTATTTTTGTGTAGACTCATTTCCCGTCACGGGATTTGAAATCCCGAGCTCCATTTAAAATACACAGGGACCCAAATCCCGTGACACGTTTTCCGAACTGTAAACTAGCCTTTATGGAGAAGAATTGTTGATCAGATCATATCAAATTAATTGATCATACAAATAAATAATATGCCCGTCGCTTTAATTCTGCTGTGATTTGTATGCATTTTCTACCATATTGATCTTCCTATTCCGGTTAAAAAAGTAATGGTGCTGAATTATTTCGTGAGGAAACAAAAAAAAACCAGTTTAAGTAGTTTAACAGTATGCTATCAATGACTAAATAAAGTGCAGCGTGTAGGTACTACTGGTTCCCATTCATGGGTATTTCCCAGTAAAGTTCAACCGGAAATGAGCCAAAATTTCGGCTGGTTCCAGTTCGTACACCGGCTCCAGTGACACAACCGATTCTAACTAGAATCGGTTGTGTCACTGGAGCCGGTGTACTATCTGGAACCAGCCGGAATTCCGGCTCATTTCCGGTTGAACTTTACTGGGTTTGTTTTATCCGTGTAGAATTAATGGGTACTTTATTTTATCTGTGCACTGCATTGACGGTTAAACGTCGGTAATGCAGATGCCCTGTGCTCAGAACTGCTATATTCGTCAAACATCGGTTTATCATTACGAAAACTAGCTTGACATTTGAGCAATGTTTAGTGAAATTTGCACCTGGGCAAAATTTTTACAAAGCAACATCCCAGTAAAGTTCAGCCGGAATTCCGGCTGGTTCCAGTTAGTATCCCGGCTCTAACTAATCGGTTGTGTCACTGGAGCCAGTGTGCGAACTGGAATCAGCCGGAATTCCAGCTCATTTCCGGTTGAACTTTACTGGGATTAGATCGCCACAGGAATGCTAGGAGCACAAATTAATCTGTGTTTCACAGATTTTCAGCGTACTGCACAGATTTTCAAAACTGCAGACTTCCACAGTTTTCTGTTTTAATGCACAGATTTTTACTGTTATAATGCGCCAACTAGCACAGATTTCTCGATTTTTGACCTCGCGCTCAATGTTTGCTTCGCACAAAAACAAAAAAGGTTGTACTGAGACAACCTTGTACACTCAAATATAAATTCACGTCCAAGTTACGTGAAAAGTAATGTGAATATTTTCCGTCCTACTTTTCACATAGAATGTACATGGCTGACCAGTAATCTGTATCTAATATTTGCGCATTCGCACAAAATTCCACGTGGCATTTCCCGATCGAAAGGAACGGCCGCGCTTCATGAAACACTGCGCTTAGCTAATCTGTCATAATGTCGCAAATTTGCATAACGTAGGGCTGAATGAGAACACATGTAGTTCAAAAAATGAGCCCTGCGTTATGCAACGTTTTGTGCAGGTTAAGTATACCATATTCAAGTGGTGCCAAATTCACCACGTTCAGTAAAATTCAAAAATTCTTTTTAGATTACAACATTGAAAAAAATGGTTTAATGCGCTATACTTATCAATCAAATTGTTTTAAAAATTGTCCTTGCGTTTAAACTAAAATGGGAGGCTTATTACCATCGTAAATACAAGTACTAGTTACAAAAACTTGCTGGCAACCTTAGAGCGGCCTTTCGGTGAATGTCTCAATCCATTATCAAGTAGTGTCATTCATATAATTTTCAGTAGCTTTCAATTTTGAAACCTTCTAAACGGTGGTTGTTATTGTAAAGTCTATTAGAATCTATATTTTGTTGCCGTAATTCTTATAGGGTATCTCTTCAAAATTTACATTATGGTGCTTAAAATACACCTACAACTGTCCGCTAGTTGAACCATTAGGCAATCCATTAGACGTTTGTTTGACAATTCAGCGGTGGGTTCTGTCAACAAGTATACTCCTGCGAACAGAAAAACTCGTCCGACAAACAACTTTGTTAGTCCGATTCGTTTGATGTTGGATCGAATCAACGATATTGTCGGACGTCGCACCCCTCGGAGTAACGTCAGAATAAGTAAAGAAGAAATAATCAGCTGATCAGAAACGTCTCATGGATTGCCTAATTGTCCAACCACAGAGAACAGACGTCCAGATGTTTGCCGGAATGGAAAAAAATAGTTCTGATGATTGGATTTCCTTAGTATAGCCAAGTACAAATATGTTGTATTTGGTATAGCGATCGGCCAATTAAATTTAGGACCTAATAATAATAGTATTGCCCGCTGTTATTTGACCGATTTTTGAAAGCCATTAGCTTATACAGTCCCGAGAAGATATTTTGTATACAACGAAAATGAAGGTGAAATATTGAGGTAAACACTCCGGCAGAGTGATATGGATATGGACTCAAAATCGATAAGAAGAAGTTTCGTCATTTATGTATGATCAATTAATTTTTGCTATCTACGAATGGCATTTTTGTCTAGATTTATATACTCTGATGGAGTACATAAGGCTAGCCAAAAATCCCAAATGGAGCCTTTCTGCGTTCACTTTCTCTTTCGATTATTTAGGCGTTATGATAAAACTATTTAATAATGACTCAGTATATATCAAGAGACTTTGATTTAGTCTAGCATATTATACAAAATTAGGGATCAAACGTTGAAGCGGCCCAGTTATTAACGGAAGAGAAAGTAAACACAGCGAAATTTGCGCTTAGGACCTTTTGACATGTTTGTCTAGAAATATTCATAATATGCTTGTTTCTGTATATGTTACTAAAAAAATCTTATTTTGCATTCACAGCACCGACACAGCCGCATTCCAATCACTGACAACTTTGTGATTGAACGCAAACTGCGCGCCGGTTATAAACTGCAATGCGTCGAAGATCTAGTGTATCAGATTTACACCGCTGGGGCCCTGTTCCGCAAGATCAACAACTTCCTGTGGCCGTTCAAGCTTAACACCCCAACCGGTGGCTGGCGCAAGAAGAATAACCACTACGTCGAGGGCGGAGACTTTGGCAATCGTGAGGATAAGATCAATGAACTTATCAGCCGTATGGTTTAAGTAAGACGTTCAAAGTAATCGAGGTTGCGAGAGAGCGTGATAAGCAAATAAAAATCTATAAACATAATTCTTTGTGAGATTTGTGTTAGGTTCTATAGAGAAAGCTGTTTCTTTTTATACTATTTGCTAAAGCGTCATGAATACCGATCAGCAGTATGCGGATTGATTTTCATAAACATTCAGTAAGTGAAAAAAAATATAGCATAATTCAGTAAGTGGTTTTTTCGTTTTCAAAACTCCGATTTTCGTAGTTTGTATGTAGATATCTCAATACGCTCCCTAACGTTATCCACTTCGTAGGGTTACTGCTCCCTAATTCATCTTAGCTCCTCTATTCATCTCATCCATTTAAACACGTTAGTTAGAGCAGTATCTGCTATCTGCTATTAGCTCAAATGGTAGGATGAATAAGGGTACGTTGTACTCGACTTTTCGCTTCGCTCAAACGGGAGCATTTCACATTTTCCAGGCAAAACTTTTAACTGTACTGCTTCTTAGGAACGTAGCAAAGATGATAATACCTATTTAAGCGCAATCCAGTAACTAAGGGTCGATTTCTTCACCTTCGCTTAAGTTTTAAACCAGGTTCACCAGTACGTTTAAACCTGGCTTAAGCGCTAAGCGAGGGTGAAGAAATCGGTCCTAAGTCGAGTTATCAACAAAATAGTGTGACATACTGACTAATGAGATGAATAAGGGCATACCGGTGAATGACCTATAAGGTTAAAACCCGCTCCAATAAAATCAATCAATCAATCAATGAATAAGGGCACGTCTACCCTTTTTATCACAGTTGTTTGTTTTAGTCGTTGAGGATGCCCTCGATTAGTGGATTAGTCGACAGTTGGCAACTGACGTGAAATTTTTCTCCAGCACGATTGATGTCTGAGCTTTCTAGGTTGGCTTTTATATGGGAATCTTCTGTTGGATATCAGCTTATTTTGCTTCACCTGACGGCGCTTACGATGTGTTTTGGCGCAGTTCATCCACACAGGGACGCCATAGGTGAGAACTGCCTGGAAGACTCCTTTGTAAAGCAGCAGTTTGCTGTGAAGCTGGCGTCTTGATCGCCGTAAAAGGAGCGGGTGAGCTTGTCACATTGAGTAAGCAAGTGATTGATGCGTTTGTCAGATTTCAGCTTAGGGTCTAGGATCAGTCCCAAGGTACACAATGATCGTTTACTCCAATCTCGACGTCCGGAAGCAGCTGGGGACAACGATTCCGCGTGAAGAAAACAGTTTGCGTTTTAGTTGCGTTGATTTTTATTTTCCATTTGTTCTGGAACTGATCAAGGCTCAAGTATTGATTTTTTGTGTTTCGAATTCGTCTCGTCAGTAACTAGCACCACCTGGGTGTCTAGTTACAGGATGTATCTAAACTAGACCTGTGCGCCACCGCCGGTAATTTTTAACGAACGGCAGACCGCCGCCGATGCATTTTTCCCACGCCGACAATTCGCGAACTCGAAAATTGTTGACTCATTATTTTATTAACGAATCTAGGAACATTATCTATGTACCGAATATACGACGTTTTATCACCATCTTGATCATTATTTGGTATTAGTGGTTGTCATTTGGATTGCAAAATTAAAATAGCCTTGATATTTTCTCGAAAACCATTACACGACGCTCGGAATATTATTCATGGATCCATTCTTGATTCGTGAACGGGGTATGATTCCGAGCATATTAGTTAAAATTCATCATGCGTGTGCGTGAAATAGTCCACAAAATCAAAAAAACACTTCGACTTTCAAGATATAGTTAATAAAATTTGCGATTTTGTGCTTGATTCCTAGTATGCTAGTCACGATTCACCAGTCGAGCTCGTGAAACAGTTCATGATATAGTTCACGAAGTAATTAATTTTCTACATGATCTTAATAGATTTACGTAAACAATTTCAAGGAACTCAGACTATTCATGGATTCGAGAACTGTTTCTTGTGCGCTTCCGAATGCCCTCTTGAAATTTCTACGTGATCTATTGTGTACAACTGCTAGCAACCAGTCTAATAGGCGCATTAGATAAAAGGAAGCTACTAGGGTAACAGAGGTATTTTGGCCACCTCACATATTTTGGCCCACCCAATCACTTTTTTATGTTTATTAAACGAATTTACATAAAATTTTGAAAATCTAGTCGCAGTTTTCTTGAAAAACTCTTATTACAGTTATTTTATACCAACATTATTGTTTTTTTTTTTTTTTGATTATAGAGGTTTTAACCTTAAGGTCATTCGCCTCTTCGGGTTAGAAAAATCTCTTATGAAAAATTTCCAACCCTATGTGCGGGGTCGGGACTCGAACCCAGGTGCGCTGCGTACAAGGCAATCGATTTACCAATACACAACGCCCACCCCCTCAACATTATTGTTGCAGATACATATTACCATTATAAATCGCAAAATTGTGGAAACTCATCAACCTCTATACAGGAATGATGGAAAAACTGGAGGAAGTAGCAATGTTGCGAACTACTTTCAAAACATATTGTTATTAAAATACGTCATTTTTTGTTGAACAAATCATGTTACTGTAATCATAACTAATTGACGAAAGTAAAATTGCGTAAATTATACGAAAAATTACATCGCAGATCATACAATAAGCTATGACCACAATATATTGTACGATTTAGGGATAAAACACATTTCTGCCATATCTTCTGCAATTTACCTTTTCATCCGTTTCTTGACGTTATTGCTACTCAATGAAGAATGTAGGCGGCAAAGCTTGTTGTTTCGCATATTTTTCCTTCTTGTTTATTTGACACGGGGCGATGCATTAGCATAAATGAGTCGTGGGACTTTTTCGATTTTTATACCATGTAAAAATTAAAATTAACTTTCTAAATGCCTGCCTATCGGGTCTTGTTGCCACAGCTCGACGCTGCGTGTTGAGATTCTCTTTCTTGGCTGTGAAACATTCTGTGTTGTCGCCCGGACTATGGAGATCATTCGTTCCGTCTTGTCACGCGTTTTTGCTCACGTCCATGTCGTCTTCGGTACTGCATTCATGATGCTAACAGTCGCATGTTTTTATTTGCTTCTTGAACATATAACTCGCTTTTGTAAATCCGTTTCCATCGGCATTTGATTCTTTATTGATGGTGTTTTTTTAATTCGTTTATTTGGCACGGGTCAAGGCGTTAGCTTCACGGAGCCGTGGGTCTTTTATATATTTACATGATGAAAACAATAAAAATAACAAACAATTAATGCTAAAATCGATGCCGTACGCGCGACTTGCCATTGCGCGCGGAGATCCGTTTTCGTGTCGGGGAAATCCTTGCATTCACGTCAACTATATCAAGGGGGTCATTTGTATCTTTGTCGTCTTCGTACTTGTCCGGGTCATCATCGGGGTTACTGCCTTGATGTTCGCGATCAGGTGTTGTTCCTAACTTCTTTCCCTTTCGGGTCACGACCGTGAACCCTCCGCCATTGCTAGTAGCTTCCTCGTTGCTGGAATTAACTGTTGAGTTTGTGGTACTTGAAGCGGCTTTCGCAGTTGTCATTATTGCTTGAACAGCAGCCACAAATTTGGCAACCGTTTGTGGCTCATGGAATGATATTGGAGACTGAGTGTTGGTATTTCTTTCTGTAGATGAGCTTTTCTTAGCGGTTTCTGGGCAGGGTTGTCCGTAATGTGCCGTTTGTTCACAATTGGCACGTGTTAGTTTGTCCTTGATATGTACATAGAGTTTGCTGTATAATGGTATCACCCCTTCTGTTGTGTACTGCAGGGTAAGGTAAGAGGGAATGGGTTGGTCTACCCGCATTCTCACCACAAAAACACCATTTGAAATACACTCAGGTTTATTTTTTACGCGGGGGATACGAGCCGCGTAAATGAAAACCGCGTAAATTTCAAAATCCGCGTAAATGAAAACCGCGTAAATTTCAAAATCCGCGTAAATGAAGACCACTTAAATTTAAGAATCCGCGATAAAGGGAACCTCATTGATGGATACCGCGTAAATTCCAAAATCCGCGTAAATGAAAACCGCGTAAATTTCAAAAACCGCGTAAATGAAAACCGCGTAAATTTCAAAATCCGCGTAAAAAAAAACCGCGTAAAAAAATACCGCGCAAAAAAAAACCGCGTATAAAAAAACTGGAGTGTACCTGGAAAGTAGTTCCTCCACATATCCTCCGTGATTGATTCCACTTCTCCGAAATACGACATGAATCTTTTAATGGCCACTTTGCAAGTACGTGGTGCCAAATCATGTAATTTAACTTCCACGTTTCCGTTATCCATATACACAGGGATCTTGATTTTTGCGGTGTCACAATCCAGAACGTGTTTCAAGTTGTTTTGCGAAATGATTTTTTTGCCTGGGCGAATTTGTTGAACGTTATCAGCACCGCGTGTCTGACGTGCTCCAACTGAATGAAACTGACGTCTGAAAACCGAAGCTGCATTTTCTCCTTCAGCAAATGTTCCACATCACCAATACTCGGTCTTATGCGGAAAGACCGGAAGTCAATGGCCACCGTGTTGGCCCGAAGAATCACATTTTGTTGTCGAGACTCAGTCATCTTGATTGAATAATAGTAACGGTTCCCTTTGTTCTTCAGACAAAGCACACAAGAAAAAAAGCATCTGCTTGAGCTGGCTTGGGTAGCAGCAGAGAGCACACTGGTATTGTGACTGATGCCTTTGGTGGTTGAGAATAGACTGAAGCTTATTGATGGTGTTGGTTGTTAGTTTGGAGGCATTTGGTGTTATCATTGTTACTTCACTCTTGGTAATGACTGTTTGTTTAGTGGTACTGGGCCCGATCGTTGTTGATCTCGTGTTTGTTGCTGCTCGCGGCATTATTCAGCTCATTTGAATAAATACTGTTGTTGCATATAATAGACTTCCATATTCGAGAAAATATGTATAAAATACTTCCGTAAACAATTGAATGAAATTCCGTTGAAACACTTTCGCTGCCGTACCAGTATATTCCAAACTAGCGGTATAAGCTGTCAATACAGTCAAAAGCCAGTACTTTTGAATAATCCATTCGATCTTACTCAAATCAATAGCTCGAGATGGATGTTCACCCTGACATTTTCTATAGTAGACCAGTAGTTGAAACTGACGTAAGATTTAGAAATCAACTAAATTTGTGCAAATAGCCTTCTACGAGAAAAATAACCATATGTACATATTAGACACGAGTATTTTTATTCAGTTGACGTCATCTTGCAATGGTCCATAGAAATAAAGACGTTGAATCTCTAGTATGACGATTTGTCATTTCAATTGTTTGTTTACCATTTACCTAACAGTGTCATTCCAATCGAGAGCGAGACGTGCCAATGGCCCCATGGTATGTTATGCGATTGGAATGACTTGACAGATACATGGTAAATGATTGAGATGGCGAGTCATTATTCAGAGATTCAGTCACATTAATAGGAATAACATGGATGAATCAAAAGAGAAAGCTGGAATAAAAATAGAATTTGATAATTCTCTATTCTTTATTTCTGTGACGGTAGTTTACTACACCAATATTAAATTACTGCGAGTATACACGAAGTGGGCGACAATATGTTTGCAAAATTGTTCCCATGGCCAAAATATATTTCCGCCACGGGCCAAAATGAAATTTGGGTGGCGGAAATAGAAAAAAAAAGTATTTTATGAAAAATACAACTTTTGATTTCTTAGTAAATTATACGTTTTTAAGGGATCTATATTGATGGTCAGATGTAAGCCGATGTTGTGTGTGAGTATATTTACCAACCTTTGCAGTCTTTATGTCTTATTCGCTGCATCGAGCACCAAAAATACATTACATAGACACAATTCATGTCCGTGAAATAATTAAGAAAACTCTTAGATACGTGACTCTGTGTAAAAAATCCGACGGTAAGCTCAACACTAAAATATCACGATCCCATGAAAAGAATTTTTTAGTTGATAAAGTTAATACAAATCAGTGTATTCTCAAATTATGAACTAGAAACATAAAAATAGTAAACGTATTCAGACATAACCACAGTAACTTTACTAAACATTAGAGTATAACGCCATTTTTGTTTCATTTTTCGTGTGAACTAGTTTTGTGAAAACACAAAAATTGTCTTCAATACGAAGTTTATTGATTAAATCGTGACCTCATTTTTTTTGTCAAAAAATTGTTGGACAGAATGATCTTGACTTTTCGCGACGCTGGTGCACTGAATTGGCGATTCTGATCTCATAAATTAATCGTCGTGTGGTTGAACCCAACGTAGGAAAAAATTTCAGTGTCAGCTGCACCAGCCCGGTATCACAGACAAATGGACGTAATACGAGATGAATTTTCATCATAATTTTTGACACTTCGCTAGTCTGTGTATAGTGTCTTATTTTGACACAGAGCTAAATGCGTTACTTATAGCGTTTTTGCTTGACCGCGGAACTAAGTCAGGTTCTAACCCCAACCGCTGTCAGCTTACACATTTTGACAGTAGTTGGGGTTAAAGCTGACTCAGTTTCAGTATCTCATGCAAACCAAAACAAACAAAATGGACCGGAAATGCGAAATGCATTCTTGTCAAAGTGCCCAAGGCAGAGTTGTTCAAAATCATTTCATTTTTTTTTTTTTACCACACGATGCCGACAGGTGAGTAAGAACATAATAGGATGTTACTAATTTGATTCGGTGTATCGAATCTAACTGGAACTGATCGAGAAATTTGCGGGGGCAGGAGCTGTGAAAACTAAAGATACGCAAAGACCATTGTCAATCAGACATATTTAGTGAACCGTTTCAACCCAACAGGAGGTAAAACATCAAATCAAGGAATTATCATGAATGATATTAACTGTATATTTGAGTTTCGTCAGGATGCAGATCTGTATGATACCAGTACATCGAGCATACTTTGCACTCAAGATAGAATATTACCTTAATCCCCGATTATGTCGGCGTTCTCTGCCTATCATGGGTCAGTTGGTACTTTCCCTTCGTTCTTTCTTCTTTCTTAGCCTTTATCCGTTCTGTTAGTAAGCTCATTGTGTCCACGATTTCATGGTTTATTTTTTCTTATCCTTTGTACTCTACCCTTTTTTGTTTGTTTCAGTGCGTTCAGGAGTCTCCGGCGTTAGTGCACTTGAATATTTCTTTTCCTTTGTTTTTGCTTATATTCATGTGTATTTATTAGTTTCATTCATTGTTTCCGAATCTCCCAGGATAAAAGGGATATCAGCAGATCTTTCTTACTTAGCCTTCCGGTGGTTGCGTTGATTTGTGCGACATTAACCAGCAGTAAATATTAGATATTTTGAGACCATATTTCTCATCAATGTGGAATCGAGGAATCGAATGCTGCTTGAGGTGCCAGTGCTATGTGTGCATATGGTTGTAGATTCTCGATCAGCGATATACTGAGAGCTATCATCTTTTTGTTCACTCTTGATAAACCTATGCATGCGTTTTTGCACATCATTAAGCCTTGGTAAATCTTGTCCGCTTCTCCAGAGAAGAAAAAAATAACTAAAACGATACAGAAAGGAAAAAGGTGAGTGTTATGAATAAATAAATTTATGTTGGCCACTCAGAATGGTTCAACGGACATGAAACAGGAACATGGTTAGTCATATTTTGTGATACATACACTGCGTTTAATTACATTATAGTTTAGTGACCCGAAGCGGTTGGCGAATTAGAACTATGTAAACTAAACCGATTTTAATGACGTACATGTTTCCATTTCTAAGTCTTCGATTGATCCCTGACAGTAATTGCAATCGGTTCAGGCTCTTTTGTGCGTCATGCATTCACTGACTCACAATCGAATTGTGCCTTGACCAACCTGACACAACGCGCCTATTCCCCTTACTGAGCAAAAGTGCAGGGTAAACGAGAATACAAACCACTTTCGAACGAATCTCGCATTCGTCGTAAACAAGAATAAGGGTGGTTCACATCTGATCTTGCTCCAAATGTATGTTATATTAAAGGCTGATTTATTACCCTGATTTATAAAAAATAACATTACCTTCAAGGATGTGATAAAACATTCAAGAAACAACGCTTCTCATAGTGATATCTACAGCTCGTGTTGCGTAGAGTAAAGAACATTTTTTCGTTCCGCGAAAACAAGTATGCTGCAAAAATTGAACATGTTCACATACACATTTTTCCTATTCACATTCACACACTTACAGTAGGATGCAATTTTTTTCTCAAAAAAGATTGTTTATCTGCTTGTTGGGGGAACAATTTAAAAAAAATTCATTATAGTTTGAACATTTTGCAGGAATATTTGCTTTGGTTGCCAATGCGATAAACAATAGATTTTTATTTATACAATCGCCGATTCTTGTACAAAAATTATCCTCCATTCAATCATTCAGTAAAGCACATACACACACAAGCTCAAACTTTGTTGCAGCTATGTTCACACACTTGTTTGGTAGATGTAAAACAAAGTTGTACAAATGAATGTATAAATTACTTAACCTCTAGGGGCGTGGATGAATACTTCTACAATCTAGTCTTTAACGGTAAGCTACGTCTATACCGCGCTAAAAAAATCTGTTCTTGTTCAAATAGAGCCAAATGTGTAAGATCAAAATGATAACATGAGCTACAGTTGGGTTTCTAATGTACCAGCTCAATGGTGGTGAATCGTGGCTGTATAAAATTCTGGTTTGTAGATGCGTGTAAGACAATACAAGTGGCTAAATTAACTTCCTCGGCATCACAAAAGTTCAACTTTGAATCGAACTACCCGAAGTTTGTTGGATTCACAAACCGTCTTGCATTCCTGCCTACTCAAAATCCGAATCATCATCGTAATTTTCTTCGCTTTCTTCAGATTCGCTATCCATCTTCTTCTTCTTGGGCTTCTGCAACCATAATCGAAACGTTAGTATTGTGAAGATTAAACTGTCAACAGCCAAATTTTACCTTCTTGGGCTTCTCATCCTCACTGCTGCCTGCGCTTGCCTTCTTGCGGCCACGCTTCGCTGCTGGTCCCTTGGCTGGACCATCCGTTTTCGGGCCCAGTTTTCGTTTCGCTGCCGGTTTCTGTGGTTTTACCGGTGAATCAACCTCACTGTCCAAGGTGACCACATCGTTGCCTCCAACTTCTTCTATATCGCTGTCGTCATCAATCAATCCGGGGGCCACTCGACCTCTGCTAGCTTCCGGGTTGTTATCGAACAGCTCATCGTCCGACTTGTCAAAATTGTCATCCTCGTCCTCGTCGTTGAAGGAATAGTTGATTTTCTGTGGGGGAATAATATGATGATTGAGCTTACGTACAATAAAATGCTTTGCATTTGTCCGTACCTTTGAAGCCGCTCGTCTTTCAGTTTTCTCACGCGTCGGAACATTTACTGCAGCTCCAAAGTCATCACTAACGTCGGACATGTCATCTTCGTCATCAGATGTCTTCTTCTTCTGCGTAAACAAAAATTAATTAATATATATTGTATAAGAATATGGCCCATCATACGTACCCTTCCTTTACCAGCACCTTTTGCGCCAAAGTTAAGCTTAGACTGCTTCATACCGTCCTTCTCTTTCTTTTCCTTCTCTTTTTTTTCTTTCTTGACCTTCGGTTCTTTCGGTTCCTTTGGTTCCTTCTTCGCTCTTGGCTTCTTACCTTCTACCAAAGCATCAAACTCATCATCTCCACCACCCTCGCCGGGTTCCTTCTTCTCCTTCTTCACTCTTGGATTAGCCGCAACTACCTTCTCGTATTTTTTAAGCAGTTCTTCGGTCATCTTGAATTGAACTTCCTCGCCCATGTCACTCGGTTTGGTCTCATCGAGAGCTACCTTCTTTCCCAAGGTCTTTACGCCGCGACCGGCGCTCTTCGCTGCTCCAGCCTTCAATTTTTTCTCTGTGCTGATAGCATCCAGGCGTTCTTTTTCTTCAACTTCATCCAGTTTCTTCAAGAGCGTATCCAAGTCATCCTGCCACAACATTTCCATTGTCTTGTTCTTGATAGCAGCTAAATCGGCCAGTTTTTGATCACGCTGTTTCAGCAGTTCATTCTTCCTTTCCTCGGTCAACATCCACATTGACATTCCTAGCAGATAGTCAAACTTCTTCACATCGCTCAGCTTCTGGAAGGCCTTTTCCGGGTCTACTGGCTTCTTAGGCTTTCCAGGTTTTACATCTTCACCATCACCCTCCTCTTCCTCCGCATCGTCAGCTTCTTCCTCTTCAAGAGCCACGGCTCGCTTCCATTCCTTAACTGGATCTGGTCTATAGCCTTTCTTGATCAGTTCATCGATCAACACCTTTCGTTTCTTGTTTTCAACAACAAGTGAACGGTCGCATTTCTCCACAATGAAACGTGCCTGATCAGTCAATCGATCCGCTTCAGCTTGCAACATACCTTCAAGGTACGCCTTACGCTTACCGTAGTATGCCAATCGAATTTTGTAGTATTCATGGAATATATCATTGGCATGGTCGTATCGTTTCAGATAGTTTTTATCATCGAAAGCGTGCATACAGGTGGTCGAGGTTGAGCTGATCAGTTTGAACACCCGATGGAAACCACCTTCCTCGGAGTAAATTCGATCGTACTCACCCGGTAAGAACGAAACTACAAACCGCACCGTTGTATCCGTGTTGTACTCCTTGTAATCGGAGATTACTGCCTTCTGCTTTTCCGATCCGTGCAACAAGGGTTCCAATGTGTTTTCCTTGTATATCTGGGTCCACACACCGATTGGTAACTCAGAGATTTCGATCTTCTGGTTGTCCAACAGAGACACGTTGCCCACGGTTAGATACTTCTGGGCACCGACGCTTTCGATTGAACCTCGGAAGTTCTTGTACCATGGATGCAAAACCTTTGGTTCCTCCCCGTTAAGCATACGACGCAGATTGGCGATAATGTCCCGTGGGTTGTGGTTCGGAATCTTGGTGGACCAACCGGTGCCGATACCTGAGGGGAAAGGGAAAACATGTGTCGGTTAATAATTCGTGTCGATCGAGCGATTGTATGTCTGTTGATGAATTCCAATGAAGCTCTAAACTAAAAAAATTTAGAAGGAGAACTGCGAAAAAATAGACAATTTATGTCCTGGCAAAGCGTTGCCCAGAATCGTATGGTAACACGTCTAATGCTATAGGGATATGCAGTCGTTCGTTTGGATTCGATTTGGTCAGCTAAACCCTAACCCAAACTATCCTAAATGGAATCCTCACAGTTCACTTCCTAGAGTTTTTATGCTCTAAACACTTTAACTCATGTTAAGGGGCTTAGTATAGTGATGATCTTTTTCTATTGGGTTTAACTAAGAGGGTCATTCGTCGGAAATAAGTATTCTTTTAAGTGTAGCATTGTTGTTTTCATACACTGCTACCCCGTTTGGTATAAAATCGTTTGTCTTGGCATAAAAAAGAAGATAGTAGGCAATTTGTCATAGTGGTAATTGTGACTTTATCGAAGAGTTTATATATACACTAGTGATATGCGATAACGATGCTAGTCGCATGTAAAAAAAGGTCTGTTGCGTCAGCTGTCAATCAGCTGAGAGCCATAGCTTACGAATGTCCTATATAGGCCATATTCGATTATCCGTAGTACGACAATCCGAAGAAATTGTTTCGATTATCGGCACATTATTTTTTCTCAAGCTACATTACACATTTACAATTTATTATTTGCTACTAACTGCAGTTTTTGAAAGAATAACTATTTTCTAAAAAATAATGAAAACTTCGTAGAAATACAGAAATTTTAATTATTTAACATATAATTTTGAATTCGATGCGATGACTTACATATTTTTGTACACCAATCAATTACAATTGATACAATTTCTGGAAAACTAGAATTTTATGTTCTCAAAAAATATTCACAAAAATACGTAGACATACAGAAATATCGTATTTTTCACAAAAAAATATTTTTTTATCCCAATATTTACCTAAATACAAAAATCGATAGAAATTGATATCAGCTACAATTCCTGGAAGCACAAAATTTTAAACTCTCGTAAAAACTACAATAATTTGGAAAAATAAAGAAATTTCATATAATCAACAAATCTTTCAATTCAGTGCAGTGTCCTATAAAATTTTATGCACATAATAAATTGGCTGCAAACTATAATTTCCTGTAGATGCCAGCTATAATTAATAGAAGAACAAAATTTTAAAATCTGTGATTTTTTCTGTAATAATGTATAATGACCGATTTTGTTATCCCCATTATGTATTGAAGATTGACAAGATGTGAACATATATGTTTCATATTGATTGGGACTATCTAAAGTATGATATAAAACCCCACTCAACTCTTCGGAATCAGTCTATTATCGCATCAGTTAAAAAAATCGAAGCATTTTAATCACTTTAAGAACATCGACATTTTGAATTCTTAGCTCACTGAAGTAAAAGGCTTTTGCTTGAATCCCAACATGTAACATAGGAGAATCAAACCACAAGACTTAGTCTTGAATGTGGCTGACAAAATCGGGTCAAAAATGTGATAAATTCGGAGGCGGACAAACACGGAGACTTATAAAATAGGATTTTCACTGTAGTCAGCACTTTGAACCGCTTTAAAAAGAACAGCGCTAATAATTTGTTACGAAGCATATGCACTGAACATCATTTAAGTGACTCGGCGACGTAGAACGCCGAACAATGACCATATAAAGATTCTGGATGATGTTTCCACCAAGCAAACAAGAGAAAAAAGTTTACTGTGCGACAATGTATAACAAACTGAATCACTCAATGCGTTTGAACATACTTATAGCTAAAAAATTCCAAGAACCAAGAAACAGCTAGTTTCTGAGTAGCTCTCCAAAACCCTAGAGCGCAAGACGACGATGATGATGATGCTGATGATGATGGTTTTTTACTTGTAACGTGTGCAAAATTCATCTTCTTAGAAATCCATGTTTTAAAATCGTCCAATGCTGGTCTTTCGTTGGACCAACGTTAAGCGACGCCCAGCAGACCGTTCAGCAGAAATCGACCCTTAAAGGATTCCCAAGGTTTTGTTGTTATATGCGTAATCATAAATTCAGTTGTTATTTCTGTCTGAATTTACCGAAACCAGCATTAAGTTAACTGAAGTTTCACGCAGAGAATTTAGTGTTATGCGTCATGATTATTAAACCAAACATAAGGATCCCAATCAATCCAACACAATACTTTAAAATAAAATAACTTGGCTATATACCTTATTTTTCTTACATGTCTTACTATCACTTTATAGAATACTAGCTAATACCCATTGCGCGTTGCTGCGACTTTCAACGAAATAGGAGATAAACATAATTTGTTCCGAAGCGTCATCTGGCGGGCAGAAAATCTCCAACCAATGGCACACAAACACGCTCCATAACAAATGCCCTCTATGTATAAATTTTGACGACAATCGGTTAAGCCGTTTGGGAGTCCATAAATCATATACATACAAACATTGACTTTTATATATAGACTAGCTAATACCCATCGCGCGTTGCTGCGATTTTCAACGAAATAGGAGGAAAACACAATTTGTTCCAAAGCGCCATCTGGCGGGCAGATAATATCCAACTAATAGCACACAAACACGCCCCATACCAAATACCTACTGTGTGCAAATTTTTACGGAAATCGGCTAAGCCGTTTGGGAGTCTATAAATCATATACATACAAACTTTGACTTTTATATATATAGATAGATAGAAGATAGATAGATAGATAGATAGATAGATAAAGCGATCGATATTCGTTATTAAAACAATTTGACCAAAAAAATGTTCCATGAGTCAAACATAGATGTATGTACCTTAGTTTTTGAACATATAACAAATATATTTTACGAAGAAAAAAAAACTTTTGTTTCGATTCGATTATCCGAAGCGAAATTTTTCTACACCCTACGGATAATCGAATCTGGCCTTTATGGTTCTATCACATTCGCCCGAATGACATTCGCCCGAAAGTCATTTACCCGAATGACGTTCACCCGAAAACCATTAACCGAATTCCATAAACCCGAATGGACCACTCGCCCGAATGTCATTAACCCGAATACCACGATCACTCAAGCATAATATAAAATCGGTAATTGTCTAGTTTAGAGACTTTAGTGATAGAGGTCCGATTTGAATGCGGTTTTTTGTCAAAAGGGAGTATTTTAACCTAAATAAACCAAATGCGAGAGCGGAAATGTGAAATATTTAACCAAAGTTTGATAAACTGAACAATAACAAGTGAGCTTATGCAGCGGAGCTAACGTGATGCGACTTGGTCGCATTTCCGAGTCCAAGGATTCGAAGCGGCGCAAAGCCGCTGAGGTTCCGTTGGACGAGGCGTTGATCCATCCGTCGCCGGAGTTATAAGCAAACCTGTGATCCTCTCGTTTGCCCGGTTTACTCAAACAAAGGGGCTGTAGCTACTTTAAAGCCACCTGAGCGGCAGCGAGGACACTGCACCAGAAAGCGATGTGGCGTAGCCACATTAGTCTACCGAACACTGACCAATGTGGCTATGCCACAACGCTTTTGGGTGTACTGTCCGACACCGCTGATTTTCCGTTGCCAACGCCACAAATGCTCTTCAGGTGCAAACTGATGCATGTAGGGCGCAGTTGTCAGCTCGAGCGGTGGAATCTCGCGATTAACCGGATAAATAATAAGAAATCTTTCGGAAACATCATCAATCGAGGTAAATATATATTAAGATGTTCCGTTAACAAGTTGAATCAATTAAATTAGTAATTATATCATGCAGCGTGGAAGTCCATTTGACATAACGTCGTTAGTAAATAGTAGCTTATAAATAGAGGTGTGCGCCGCGCCGCCGATTTCAGGTAAAGGTCGGCGGCGCGCCAGCGTCATGCCGATGTGCTTACTATTTTTACATGTAATCGTCGGCGCGGCGCGGCGGCGTGGCGCACATCTCTACTTATAAAGGTTATGTGGCGAAGCTAGTGTGATGCGGTTTTGCCACAATTGCCGAGGTCGAGGCAGGGCCGTCGAGAGCTGCGTCGGGCCCCAAGGCTTGTATTACTGCCGGGTCCTTTTAAACCTAAGCCCTCTAGTTCAGTATGAGTTAGTACATCTTGAGCCATGGAAAAATTCGTAAGTCCGTGGTTTCTATTAGTCTCCGGTTGACTCATATTGCCACATCCACAGATAGCGTGCCAAACAGCTTCTTATTTCACGGTATCCAAATCGGATAAAACTACCATAGCTACGAGTTTTTCAATTTGCGGATACTCGGTTGCGTAGAAGGCGCCAGTACTAATTTTTCAACGGAGAGAGATAGAAATTAGGGGTCTTCCGCAAAGTTGTAGAGCAGGCATTTTGCAATATTTCTTTTGAACATCTCGATATTCTATCTCTCTTTTATGAAAAGTTAGTGCTGGAGCCCTCTATGCGACCACAGATGGAACTAAAATTTTCCAACCAAAATATAACTCATATTATGTACTACAATTCTTCTGAACATACTATTGAGCGAAATCTAACCATTATTTCACAAAAACGTTTATTTCATGCGAATCGAGTACTGATACACAACCATGCACTGCTAGGCCCCATGCAAAACTGACTCAGACATCACTTCACCAATAAATTAATAACTTCTTTTAACAAAATCAGATTGACTAGCAGTTTTCGACAAAGTTGTAGACAATTAAAATATATTTCTTATTTTCACTTACAGTGATAATACAATGCATACAGTGCCACCTAGAGGCGAAAATGCGGGCTTTTGGATTTTCTCCATGTTAATTGTCGAAAAATCCCATAGAAGGTTCAGGCACGTTGGTCCGGTAGCTAGACTTGTCCGATTTGCTTCAAATTTGGTACAAGAACTCCTGATCGGACTAGGAATCGACTCAGGGGTGGGCCGACTGAGTGTCCAAAAATGCATTATTTTTCTGGGCAGTCTAGTACCCACCCTTCCTCGCTTCTCTCGTTTGACATGCCGACTATTTAAATTGACGATTTAGTGCCTATAGAAATGAGATTCGATCCGCGGTCGAAAACCTAATCTTAATTTGGTATATGCGTTTGATCATTGATTTGTAAAAAGATTTGCATGTATACTTGGTTTAATGCTAACTCTACCTAGATGTTTGGTTGAAATTACGCAAACGTCTATTGTGGATTATATTTGCAAAGATATTTCTTCGAAAAATCGTGCAGAATTTGCATTTTGATTTTAAGTTTATTGCATCATCATTTATTACATGAAGGCATACGAGTTTAGGTAACGCATACGTATATTTGTTATTGTTCGGTGTCTCAAAGCAGTATAAGAAGATTCTATATTTGCATTTAGATTTTAAGCTATTTGACGACTGTAGAACTTTAATTTTGGGATGTTATCGGCTAAACGCATTTTTGGCGAGGCCCAAAATCACCGTTCTATCTCAATACAATGCACTTTTGGAAGAAAAACTCCTTGAGCTTACTATGAAACTACAAAAATTATCCATTTTAATCACCGGTTAATTAAGGTCGGTCTACCTTCTCATCTCGCCCACGTTAACATCATCTTCGTATATATAGGCAAAGGCTCTAGAGAGATGTGCTTACACGAATTATCTACACACGCACCTGACGACGTGATTAACAAATTTATGTCAAGATACGGCGAAGTGGCTTCCATAAGAGCTGTAACTTCGCATTTTTCCGGATGTCCCTAACGTTGTTCTTGTGGTGAGAATGCTTCCGTATAAACCAACTTTTTCATACGTAACCATTTTATGCGGATCAACCAAAAATGGGATCCGCATAAAATGGTTATGCAATCATGGAAGATTCCTATGCGCGAATTCTACAAAAAGACACTGCACCACGGAAAACTTTGTGCAAAAGCAGCTAAGAAAAGCCCACTTACTATAACCGTAAACCTTCGGGTCTGACAGAAATAAATATTCATTCAACAATCACGCCCAGTGACTCCAAGCCAACAACCGGTACCACCAGCAAAGAAGCGAACGTAGAAGAGGACGGATGCGTTTGTCCGTTGGCTCGCATTTCTGTTTGATCGATTCAAGCAATAAAACTCGTATTTTAAACTTGTACACTATTATATTACTATTGCTATTTTTAGCTCTTCTATGAATGGGCGAACACCATCTTCAGGGTAAAAACGCGGGCCCCAAAATATGACCCGGGCCTCAGGGCAATTGCCCTGGCTGCCTCCCCCTCTCATTGGGCCTGGGTCGAGGAACCGAAGCGCAGGTCCCTCCTCAGCAAACCTGTGATCCATTGGTATGCTTGGTTTACTGAAACATAGGGGTTGATTCCTTCTTTAAATATGAGGAGTTCTTTGAATTTGTATACCAAATAGCGCTCGCAATCAAACTGGTGATCCACTCGTTTGCCCGGTTTACTCACACCTAGGGATTGATTCCTTCTTTTAAACAAGAGCAGCTCTTTTCTCACAATTAGGGGTTGATTGCTTCTTTCAAACGTGAACAAATCCTTGGATTCTGAAGCTCGTCGAATACAATCAATTATAAACAAATTGTTGCCTTGGCTTTCTTGCCCCATCAAGGTCTTAGAATGGCAATCGAAGAAATGAGGAAAAATTGTACAAAGGTTCTCGACGATTTTTTGGATTACATTAGTAAAAATTGTATTTTCGGTAGGAAGGAAGCTAACAAAAAGTTTCTCGATGACCGCTTCCCCCCGCTTCGTGGTCACTTTTCGAAAATATATCGAAAAAGCTTCCTAGGACCACCAATAATGTGGAAGGCTGGCACAATAAATGGAACGGTTTGTTAAGCCGTGGAAATTCTACATTCTATGGTGTTTTGAAGCATTGCAGCTTGAAGAGAAAAACCCTAGTACGGATATTTTACGTACACTACAAGCGGTACCAATAGCTAAAAAGTCTAAAAAGAATTCACGAAAGGACTTTAAACTGGAAACCCGTTAAATCATACAAACCAGGTGATTGGATTAACTATTTGACTAGTATAGTTTTAGTATTAATTTTTTCATAGCATCAATGTTATAAAATTTGTATTTCAGCTTAATAAATGAAATTTTTTCGATTGACATTTCGATGTTTTTCAGGTGTATGGAATTCGGGCGAATGGCATTCGGGTTTATGTTGCATTCGGGCGAATGTCTTTCGGGTGTTCGTGGCTTTCGGGTGAATGACATTCGGGTTTATGTGACATTCGGGTAAATGGCTTTCGGGCGAATGTGATAGAATCGGCCTGTATATCTTCTTCATATTTGGTCGGTGTTAAGACAGACCGGACTAAATGACAAAATATTGATTTCGAGAAAAACAGGTTAAAAGTTTGAATCGCAGCATCCTTTACGTTATAATTGTAAAATATTTTTTGCCAAAATTCTTGTTTATGGTTACATATTTCAAATCTGGTAAAAGTCGAATGTAGAAATTCTTTACCCAGTGTTATCATTATCTCATTTTTTGCTGTTTTGTGAATTAGTCGGGTCTGACTTAACACCGACCATTTAGTGTGCGATTAATTGTTGTTTCATTTGGAACTCTTGTTCTGGACATATAGTATAATGATTCCAATACAAGTATCCTTCTCTTGTCTACTAGTTGAGACTGCCTTTAAAGCTTCAAGTGATGCGTTCTCAGTTTAGGGCAAATTCGGGCATCTAAAATCTTCGCTATAAGTTAGAAGATGCACTATCCTTGCATCCCCCATCGAGAATTCCGGGGGACATTGGGGGACTTTTTTTCCCTGGATCCAATTTGTGGATACTTTACATTGAATAGTTATTTTTCTTATAACTCCATAGCAATGAAATATATATGCATTTCCAATAATATAATCATAGTATTCTTAGCTTTAAAATGACATATTTGAACACATGTTTACCATTAGAAATTCAGCAAAGATACGTACAGTTGAGAAGACGTACGTGATGTCTATTTTTCATAAGTTTTATCTTTAGACATCCATATTACACAGTTTTGTCAAATATATTTTCAAAATACTCTGGGAATTTCTTAGCTAGAGTATAAATAAACATTCAGTATAGAATTGGTTTAAATTGGAGTTGATGCAATTTTAGATTTTTGGCCGCATGCCTCCCCATAGTGGCTGTGGTAGTAGTTGTAGGTGCTGTGCGATGTAAAAATCAGAATAACATCACAGAGTCAATAATTTTGACTTTTAAAAAAGGTTCTCCGTCCAATGTTTTACTATAACGTTCATCGATGTGATTCAAATTGCTGTGGTTCGGGTCGCACATCGCGACGTCGCCGACGTTGAATAATTCGGCGTTATGCACGTTTACTGATTGTTGACTGAACCTATAGCAATTTTGTAAACCGAGCAAACGAGTCGATAACTTGTTTACTTGCGAGAGCTATTTGGTAGAGATGTAGATTTCAATAACTGTCTTATCCTATTTGAAAAAAAAAAAAGAATCAACCCTTATTTTTTTAGTAAACCGGGAAACCGAGTGGATAACCAGTTTGCTTGCGAGAGCTATCTGATATTCAAAAAACTATTCATGTTTGAAAGAAGGAATCAACTCCTGTTTGAGTAAGCCGGCCAAACGAGTGGATCACTAGTTTATTTGCGCGGGCTGGTTGGTCTACACATTCAAAGAACTCATGTTTGAAAGAAGGAAGTAACTCTTATGTTTCAGGCAAGTGGCTATTGATGTTAATGCCGCGAACGAATGTTGTTCCAAAGACAACGGAGCAGGTGGTATCGACTTCAGCCGACAGCAACCGGGAAATCAGAACAATCCCAACCAATACCCAGAGTCGACGACAGGAATGATGCGGAATGCATCAATGATTATGACGAAAGTATGCCCGTAACTGTTTTCTGGGCATTAAACTTCTTTTGAGATTAAGCTGGCGGTGGTTTAAACGATGGAGATGGTGGTGATGGTGACGATGTCGTTTATAGTTTTCTAATCTCACGAGGTTTCCGAACCGCAAGGGCGGTATTGATATAGAGCATGATGAAGATGGGTACATGGTGATGTTGATTTTTAATGACACTGATATGAGCAACACGGTGCGATATGCAATTCTTCGTTTGTAAAACCCTGAAAAATCGATTCACTATCCGACATTTTATGAACTGACCAAAGCAACGAAAGCTGGTGGGAATGGCTATATAAGCATGCTTTCTTGTTGGAATCTAGAATTTTTTTTTCCTTTTGTTGGAATCGAAACTATAGTAAATGATCTTATAAGCAGCATGGATTTGATTTTATATTATGTCGAAATGACTGCGGTATTCGGGTTAATGACATTCGGGCAAGTGATCTATTGGAGTTTATGGAATTCGGGTGAATAGTCCGTTCTGGTTAATGACATTCGGGTAAATGGTCCATTCAGGTAAATAGCTTTCGGGCGAACGTCATTTGAGTAAATGACTTTCGGGCGATTGACATTTGGGTGTATGTGAAAGAACCATATAAACACCCAGAATAGAAATTTTCCAAGCCAACCACTGATAACTTAAACAAAACATACGTCTGGTGGATCGCAGTTCACATTATTATTGTTGCTTAGGGCAGCTTTAACCTTATGGGTAATTCATCAGATAAACTAGACATTTCGACACAGATTTTTCATGAGGGCCTAAGTCGCAATGTACTCAAATGGAGAAAAATCAGTTTCAATATTCGGCGATGCTTTTCTAAATGTAGTTTTTATTGTAGGTATAAATTACTTTATGATCATGTTTTCCCTGAAGCATCTTTGGTTAAACCTTATGACAATATAACAAAGAATTTAATTCCTATGTGCTTTTAATTGGTAGAAACTAAAAAAATGCTTACGCCCAATTTTCATTTCAGTCGTGATTTCGCCCTTCAGCAACCACCATTTGCGAAAGGGCTAAACCGTGAACACAATTTTCAGAAGGGCGCGGTAAATGGGCTAAACTGACTTTGTCTTGCTGGGTAGGGCTGGGTAAATGGGCGAGCTTGACAGTATACTTTTTAATAGGGCTCAGCAAATGGGCGCATATAAACCCAATGCAAATGAAAGGGCGCCTGCATCTTTTCTCCGAATTTCATGAAAATATCGAAATATTTGAACGTTTATGTACAATAACTATAGAGTAGACATGATCATAGTATATATTGCTTATCATTTATATAATAGAACTGCCGTTTAAAGAATAATTTTGTGAATAATAACCATACGCCCCGGTTCTGTCTGAAAATGTAAGTTTAGCCTTTATATTCCATATGAGAAGAAGGGCCTAAGTCGAAATCTCGTAGGAAATGCATGTTTCGCCGTTTTGTTTTCTTTAATTATAAATCGAATTAAAAACCATTTTAACTAATTTTCACCTCAATCATGTAGTATTTTTGTCGCATAATGTCATAATAGCGAAAACGCTGTTTGTTTACATTTGCGATTTAAGCCCTAATGAAAGATCTATGTCGATTTGTCTGTTATACCAAATGACCTTCAGTGTGAATACTTAGCAAAATTATACCAAATGTCCTATATATCAAATGACCCTCACGCTACACAAAATAAGAAATGCCACATGTCCCTTATGCCAAATGACATTCAGCGTGATCAATTCTCAAAATTAAGCCAATGATCTTTATGCCAAATGACCTTCAGTATGATCAATTCTCAAAATTATGCCAAATAACCCTTATGCAAAATGGCCCATCTACCTATCGTACGTTAAACCCCGCAGCTAGCAGAGCTATTTTGCTTTATACATATGGTCGGTGTTAAGTCAGACCGGACTAAGTCGCAAAACATCAAAAAATGAGTTAATGATAGCACTGGATAAAGAATTTCTTCATCTACATTCCACTTTTACCGGATTTGAAATATGAAACAATAAACAAGAATTATGGTAAAAATTATTTTCCAATTATAATGTAAAGGGTGCTGCGATTCAAACTTTAAACGCGTTTTTCTCGAAATCAATGCACTGTCACTTAGTCCGGTCTGACCTAACACCGACCATATATTAAAACACTATATGTGTATAACTTACCTTCGGCTCCATTGACCAGCACCATCGGAATGATTGGTAGATACCAGACCGGTTCAATCTTCTGATTATCCTCGAACTGATACTCCAGCAGGGGGTCATCCAACGGATGGAAGATTAGCCGCGTCAACGGTGACATCATGGTGAAAATGTAACGAGGGCTAGCACTGTCCTTACCACCGGCCAAACGGGTACCAAACTGTCCACCCGGATAGAGCAAATTGATGTTGTTGCTGCCGACGTAATTTTGCGCCAAATTGACGATAGTTGAGCACAGGGACGTCTCACCGTGATGGTATGCGGACATTTCCGCAACGGATCCGGCCAGCTGAGCAACCTTAACTTCGCGTTTATCGTTACGCTTGAAAACAGTGAACAAGACCTTCCGCTGGCCGGGCTTCATTCCATCTAACATGCACGGAATGGAACGAACGTTGTCGGAGTTGGAGAAAAGAACCAACTCGAGATTTACGAATTCTTTGTAGCTAATGGCGCGAGTCGATTTAGTGTACAGATATCGTTCCGGCAGACCAACCTGCTTCCGGTGTCGATTCTCTTCCATGTGAACTGTAAGCCATTCCTTGCGCTGCTCAATGCACTTCCTGGAGAAGGCCATAGTAATAGCATCATCGTCAGTGTTAGTGTCGTACTTGAATAAAATTCTGTGGCGTTCCATGTTTTGGAAGTACTCCTTTGCCTCTTTGGAGGTGGAAGTACCCAAACCCTTATAGTACTTGATGTTATAGGTGTGAGAGTTGGCTGTTTCGGTTTTCCATTCTTCGAATTCCGGCAGCGAGAAGAAAGAATGCTCTTCACCATTCTTTTTGGTTGCCTTCACGATTGGAGTGATGAATTCTTCGAGGAACGGCAATCGTAGCAACTCCGGCCAATTGGTATGAATAAAGTTGATCAAAAGACCCTTAATGTGAGATCCGTCCTGATCCTGATCTGTCATAATCATAATTTTGCCGTAACGGAGCGTTTTCAAATCTTCTATCGTGAGATACTTCTTTTTGTACTGTAAACCGACGATCTTGATCAGATTGTTGATTTCAGCGTTTTCCAGGATCTGTTTATGAGTAGCTTCTCGGACGTTCAAAAGTTTACCACGTAGCGGAAAGACTCCATAAGTATCACGACCTACCACACCCAAACCGGATACAGCCAACGTCTTAGCTGAGTCTCCCTCAGTGAGAATCAGTGTGCAGTTCAGCGAATTTTTCGTACCAGCATCGTTAGCATCTTCCAATTTGGGAACTCCCTTGATCTTAGATTTCTTCGAACCGGATGCTTTGTTGAGTTCGGTTTGAGCCTTGAACTTTGCCCACTGCAAAACCGATTCGACAATTCCGCTCTTCGCGACGCCTGTAATGAATTTCTCCGACAGAGTACATTTGGAACCAAAGCTCTTCGATTGTAGAGTCATGTTTTCCTTCGTTTGTGAATCGAATGTCGGATTGACAATGAGACAGTTAAGGAACACCCACATGTGATTCTTGACTTGGAAAGGTTTAATGTTGACACCACCCTTATTTTTCTTTTTCAACACTTCGATTAGCTGTTTTACAATCATATCCGTGACATAATCTACGTGCCGGCCGCCTTTAGTTGTAGCAATAGAGTTGACAAAGGAAACCTGCTGGAAACCACGATCTGAAAGAGTTACGGCTACTTCCCATCGTTCGTTCGCATTCTCGTAGCAAACTTTCACCGGTGCGCCGATGTCATCTTGCTGATCCTTGATGTACAGGTCGATATAATCCTTGAATGTCTTAACCGGAAGTTTCTTGCCGTTCAAGAACACACTAACGCCCCGAGTGGAAGCGGCCACATCGAACGCACGTCGTGACATCAGTCCCACTATGTCGTCATCTAGCTTTTCCATCTTAAACTTTTTCAAATCCGGAGAGAACGTTATCTTCGTATAATCATCCCCGCTGAAGTCTTCCCGAATCTTGGGCTCCCCAGCCTTACCCATGTTGTCAGCCCAAGTTTGCTTAAAACACTTCTTGTACTGCTTGGTGCCCGTTTCGACAACAAACTTAGTACTGAAAATATTACACAACTTTGCTCCGTAACCGTTCCTACCACCAGTAACTTTCTCCTCTTCATCATTATAATTGGAGGACGTCAGCAAGTGGCCGAAAATCATGGTGGGAACGTACATCTTCTCTTCCTTATGCATTACCACCGGAATACCCTGTCCGTTGTTCCAGATTGAAATTGTGTTCGTCTCCTGATTTATATCAATCTTTATCGAAGACATTTTTGCATCTCGTTGCTTGTTGTCTGCAGCATTCACCAGGATTTCGTCAAAGATCTTGTACAGACCGGGAACATATGTTATCTCCCGTTGAACCATTTTACTATTCTCCGTATCATACACCCACATGGTGTCCTTCAGGTGTTCAACCGAACCGATATACGTGTCAGGACGGAGCAAGATATGTTCCAGTTGGGATTTCTTCTGATAGATTTTTTCGATTGATTTACCCCCGATCTTTGGGCTTCCTGTTGCACCGGAGCCATTCTGCTGAGCAGCAAGGGCTGCCTGTGGGAAAAATTCACAATAAAAAAAAGTCAATTACTGTCATAATAATTTTGAAACAATCAAAAAAGAAGCATCATCTGATTTTCCGTCAAACTAGCAACACTGCCTAACATGTTTGGCTGTTTGGTTCAGGACCGTCAAGAACAAAGCAACATAAGCCCGCTCTGAAAATCTTGAATCAGCATAAAGAGGGCAAAAAAAACTACCACCAGACACAGCAACCCGCTTTCAGGGTGCCGGTGAGTAGAGCGAAACGGGTACAACAAAAATGGCGGCATTTGAAAAATTCCGCTGCAGAAGGCTTTGAAAAAGAAATAGTCGATGCAAAACAATAAACTATTCATAAATTTTTTAAGCTAACACCAGTAGTGAGAAGTGAATGAACAAAAATCCACGAAAATTGTGCTAGTTTGACACAAAATCAATGAACAGTTAACAAAAACGACAATGGAAAGTAGCGCTAGCGCTCAAATGACTTTTTTCGCTGCATACATTTTCATTCATCTCCATCACCGATAGGGTGCAACAAGCCTACAGCTTTTCATAGGTTAACATTGTTATAGGTGTGTGTGATGAGGCAAGATGCAAATTTTCCTCCGCTACTGCCGGTATCTTCTACCGGCTCGTTGCCTTTCCAACCCCTTATTTTACAACCCTAGCAAATTGAAGTTAGCTTCCCGAACAAATGAGACAAAAACTTACCCTGATATCGGTCATGTTGCTTCCTAGCAGACGTCGCTGGCGTTGAAATAAGTTACGAAAAATCCCTTTTCAGCAAGAAAACGCCTCGCCTTCAACAATCAGAAGTTACTAGACCACTATAATTTATTTCCTAGCTTCTAGCGAGTTTTCCACCAGCGATGCAGACAGCAATCACACTTTCACTGGGAAACGATTGACTTTTTGTAATTACAAACTTTTACACTAGAATAACACTTCAGCTTTTCAATCAGAATGAAACGAACGCGTTGATTGATTGAATAGCAAGCAAAATCGAAGAGAGACGTTCCAACTCCGATCAAAAGACCGCCATTAATAGCAATCGAGAGCAGAAAGCTGTTCGCCGTTGGCCGTCCTCAAGCGAAATGGGAAAATGAGACAAGCGAGCGGCTAACGTATTTGACAACGGCTCGATTTATTCAAATGTGTGAGCTGCGCCCTTGAAGAAAAATTCAAACGACTAACACGCCTTTTCGAAAAATATCCAAATAGGGTAAAAATATGAATACCTGGTAATTTAAAATCTCTATCCATCTTTCGCCAACTCAAAACGACAGAGAGGGATAGAGTGTATTTCAAGCATGATTTTTGAAAACACCGTAACTAACAAATGTAAACAAACTGAGATTATCACTCCCCCGCATTCTACGCATCTTAATGTACATGCTGACAAACATTCGTTTCATTATTCGGTAATGCAGCTGAAAAATGCGCAATCGAAATAATGACGAACAAACAACTGACACGTCAACAGTGCATAAATACAGTTTCGTCATGTTAGTTACGTTAGGTTTGGTACTGATGTAACACTTACGTTATTTTAATTTAATCGGTTTTTGTAACTAAATTAGTAAAATTTACTACAATCTTTCTACTAAAATGCTCAATATAGGTAATGTTTCTATAAGGGGAACAAGAGCACACAGTTCCTTAATTCTAGCCAATATTTTAGAGATAAAGAATACAAGTAATGTTATTCTAAGCACCACTAATGCACATTCAGCACATTTTTATTTTTGATTATCTAAATCTATCCTACAGTAGATCAAATCTAAATACTTGTGACAATGCGAGCAAAAATGAGACACTAAAATCGACTAATTGAAAAATGTCGAAAGTGTAAGAGTGATGCTCAGAATAACGTAACCTTTATTTGTCTTCAACACACTGCTCAAAAGCGACAAACTACAAATGTTGGTTGTCCTCATTGGCATACTGCCTCGGCGGAACAGTTCAGTTATAGAATTGATTAAAAAATAATAAGATTAGTCACCACAATTGACGAAACTGAAATAACGTAAGTGCAACAAAGATACCAAACCAACGAAAGTAAAACGACGAAACTGTGAGAAACATCGTAACTTTAATTTTTCTTCAATCCGCTCTTTTAAATGTCTTGATCGCGAATGTTCGTTCCATTCAATGGAAAGGCGTCTTTGGTGAGCATTTTGGACGAATAATTGGTGTAAAAATCGGTATGGTTTTTAAATAACATTTAAAACAAAACTTCGAAAATGTCATCGCCGTTTTCTCTGTTTGGGTGAAGTGCGAGTTTCGCTGTTTTCAAAAATCATGCTTGATTTGTACTTAAATTAATAAATGTTCCCCAGACATTTTCTGTTTCCGTCTCGTTTATTCTGCTGTCTTTTCTGTGAATATTTTAACATACACATCTATTACGCATTCATTGGGTGGATAGACCGAATATGCATATAATTTTCAGCAGAAGAAAAGAGAAACAGATAGAAAAATATGCTTGATCTAGTATACTACAGGGAAAAAAGTTCAGAGGAAGTGAAATAGATCGAAGTAGATTATGCGGACAAATCGGAGCTTCCGAATATCACTCTATAGTGATTCTGAAATTTGAACTGAAATTTGAATTTCGAATTGAACAGATACGATCTACCTTTTTATGTCCTAGCCGATGATGCATCCAATTTGAATTCTACTACATGTTTTTTTTACTTCCGTCTCGTTTATTCCACAGATAACAGACATTTAAGGTTAGTTCCAGTACCAGGAGAAACTGGAAGTACTCCGGAGAAAACCGTTTCTGTACTCTCTTTTCATATTTTCTCTTCTACTGGTAGGAAACTGGAGTAAAAAGGAGCAAGTATTTTCGCTCCGTGTGCTAGCACAAACCTATACTACCCATAAAAGCATAAGAGTTCCATATTGAAAAACAGTAAGCCAAGAAAAAGTTAAAGATTTACATTTTCATTTAGCCTTATGGATGGGACAACCATGTTTTGTTATTTTTTCGATATTATCTAAACAAACCTAATAATCCTATTTACGCATTGCAATTCAGTGATGATACAGAATACAATCCAACAGATAACTCATTTTCGACAAAAATCCATATGAGACTTTTATGCTTTATAAGCTAGAGCAAACCTTCCCGAAAAACCTGTGTAAACATTTAAATGAAAATACGTTGGAAATCACCCCCGCATACAGGTTCGCGTCGAGGTGTATACAGGTGTACACATTTTTTTCTATGTGTGTATCAGCTGTCACTTTTTTCGGGCAAACAAGAAGAAATGAAGAAGAAAACAGAAGCACGTGGTCCCATACTTCATTCTGATTGGTTAGTGATGTAAACATTTGCTCTTTTGCGATCCCGGACGCCATGCTTATTTTTACCACGTGCTTACAAGCTTCGTTTCAATTGGTCGGTTTGTTGATTATGTGCTTCGCAGTCCTGGGCCGCCATGATTAATTTCACTAGCAACAAACCAACACACTCAAACTTGACAAATGTGAACACCTGTACTATAATGCATCTCGGGTTCGCGTGCATGAATCACCAATGTATTCAAGCTTGCACGAAACGCCCGTATAGCGTTTGCTGGTCGATCATAGCGCCAGCTAGTGGCAAGTTGGTACTTGGTGGTGGTATTTCAAAACGACAGTTTTATTTCTTACACACATTGAACCTAGCATTGAACACTTTACTTGTATGTCAGTTCTCATTGTTTATTCTGCTATGATTTTTATACATTTTATGGCATATACTTCGAGAATGCATTCAAAGAGTGCATAGCTCGAATATGTTCAATGTATAGAATTTAGAGCAGAGAATAAGGAAGCAGATAGTCAAATATGCTATGTATATATAAAATCTAATCAAGGAAAAAAATATCCGTGGGTCTTCCCAGGGATCGAGGACATCAATATAAACTCAAAATGGAGTGGTCAGAGTTTTTCCGTATCACTCAACTACGCGTTTAAATTCTATTACCAACCAGTAGCAATTTAAATTACCATTCTTATTCCTCTGTTGAAAAACTAGTGGGGAGCATGATAATTAGGGTGGGACAAAAAATAGATTCCAGCTCCGAGCAACTTTTTAGGTACCATTTGGGTCCTAGAACAACTGTGCAAATTTTTAGCTCGATCTATGAAACTATATTTTTGCGCCCGCTATTTAAAGTTTACATGGGATTTTGTATGGGAAAATTAACTTTCACAAAATAATTCCTCCAGGAGTCGCCCATTACTTCCTAAAAATAATTCGTTATGTGGTTTTTATAGGAAATTTAACAAAGAAACAAAGTCTCGAAAACCACGAAACGATCTGATGCTTGAGAAAAAAGTTATTAAGCAGAAACCGATTGATGCTCTGACGATTGATAAAATGTTCATTTTTTCTAGCACCACTGCTGTTGGTTCTACAATTATAAGCAATTTTGTTTTAATCTTCTCTTAATGTGTCTAAATCATTTATCTATACTGTTTGGCCACTTCGCAAGAGTTTTAAGGGATAAATTGAGGCTTCTTTTGTACATAATAAGAGAAAGTTTAAATTTTTGTATATAATTCGACCGTCAGAAGCAGTGATGCTATGAAAAGTGAGATTTTTATCAATCTTCAGGGCATCAATCGGTTTTTGCTCAATAACTTTTTCCACGAGTATCAGATCGTTTTGCGGTCTTCTAGACTTTGTTTCCTTGACATATTTCCTACAAAAATCAGACATCTATTTATTTTTAGGAGGTAACGGGCGACTCTTGGAAGAATTAATTTACAAAAGACAATTTTCCCATACGAAATCCCATGTAAACTTCAAACCGTGGGCGCAAAAATATAGTTTCACCGATCGAGCAAAAAATTTACAGCGTTGTTCTGGGAGCTAAATGGGACCCAAAAATGTACTCGGAGCAAAATTTTATTTTTTTCATATAACCATGTCCCACTCTAATGATCATATAACCGAAAAGTAATAGGATGAAGTTTAGTCGACCCTGTAGAATATCCTGTTCTTTTTTTTTGGTAAAATTTAACTACCACTATTTCGTTTTCCATTGGAGGAAGGAAAATAATCTGACGTCAAATTACCTACTGCTAGGTAATGTAAGTGCCCCGTGTACTAGGGGCAGATCACTGTAGTAATCACAGTTTATAAAGAACAGTTGCGCAAAGACTGAAGCAAATCTACCTATTGAACACTCAAAACGTCTACCTATCGGACACGAAGAATAACAATGCTCAAATGCGTGGGGAGTATCGTTATTATGTGATTATAATTATGAGAAAAAATTGAATGATGTAATATTAACATTTAAATAATGTTAATATTTTGCTTAATGACAATTATTAAAAAAATATATGTTCACTGATATTCAAATTTGGCACTATTTTAAACACCGGAACAGCTCTTCCACCGACAGTGGAAATATGAAGGTATTTCTCATAGTTAAAGTGCAGCTAAAATTTTGACAAATTTGTGTATGTATTCCACTTATACATATGTACCTGTTTCAAATTTATCTTACGCTGCAAATTCGACTGTTTTTTGTCACACCCCAATCAGATGGCAAGCGGCAAAAATCAATGCATTTCTTTCTTAGTTGCGGATCAGTTGAGAACCGGAAAAAGCTTAAATTCTTTATACGATGTTATTTATCGTACTGATTTTTACAAAATAAAACTAAACACTTAATTTTAAATTTTTAAATGCGCAAAGTTAACTTCTAACTGAAGCGTTCGGGTTAAGTCATTTGAAATTTAACTAAAAATAAAAGGTTGCCAAAATTTAAAAAAGACCAATGATTGGTCCAATGTTGCCAATCCTCTTTACGCAACTCTACTATTAAAAACTCTGGTAGTAATGTATAACAAATTTGCATCAAATTAGAAAAAAAAAAGATTTACATTTTTGCATCGTTTGTTTAACAAATGTCCTACGTTGACCCACTTTGTTGGACGTTTTGTTGAATGTAGGGCTAGTTATTGTAGGGTTTTGGCGTCTTACACGCAACAAAAAAATACATTCACGCAACGCAAAATACATTATGAATTTGTATTTTAATGGAAAGAAATGCATTTAATTTCGGTGATTTTTAAAAATGCATCACAAGTGATCTGCCCCTAGGGCAGTTAGTCTAGGATATGCCACAAACAGGCAATGCGACCACGAAATGAATGGTTTATGTGGTGGGTTGGTTAGTCTCTTAATATGTACATGAATATTCAGAGCATAGATATTTAGTTACGTTTTCTGTGTTTAAACTCTGGATAGTCGGCCACCGAGAGTGATTTACTTTCTACTAAACTACAGCAATTTGAACTCCAAATAGCTGGTCGAGGAAGTATAGCTAAAACTGTGAGCTAATCTGATATCTGGTCGTTAGATGTGGAAATGGTCTCTCTAAATTTTAATTTTTCAAAGCTTCTTTAGAAGAATGTTGAGCAATTTTCATCATTTTCGTGAAAAAATCGCAAAATAATGGTTGTTTTCAAGTTGTCCTTAAAATGCAGAGCCTTTCTAACAAAAGAACGTAATATAGCATGCCGTAGATAGGTAATTTCTTCTTCTTTCCAAACCACTTAAAATATTAAAAATCGGTTGAAAAATGTCAGCGTGGAAATTTTTTTAGAGCCGAAAAATAGTTTTTAACTTATAAATGAAAATTTTGAGGGTATGAAACATTTTTCACACATCATTTTTGTTTTGTGTTTCATGAGATCTACTATAGGTCACTTAAAAAGTACAAAATCACTGTAGGAGCCTGTTATTTTATGAAATTGAACAAAGACCATCCATTTGTTAGGTTATCTGCACACAGATAAAAAATATTGGTAAAAATAGAAGTTTTTCACTCTTTCCTAATAAAAAAAATTATACACGAACTTTAACCCATATAGCCCAACGATTCCACGTATTGATTGGATTATACCCTGAACAGATCGTTAGGCTCTTGGATCATAAGATGTTTATTAGGGTTAGCAAAAGCAACCAACGCATACTATTTGTTTGAAAATAAAACTTTTATTTTGATTACTATTCTTCATTAGCTTAAAAGGAAAACTTTTATTTTGATTATTATTCTTGATTAATTTAAAAGTTTTACTTTCAACCTGATAGTAGGTGTTGGTTGTTTTTTACTAAGTATGGAGCACTCTTACTTTTACTAATATGTTTGTGTGTGTAATGTTTTTAACCCTTGTGGCAAAAGTAAGAATAGTTTCAAACAAGGACGTGTTTACATCTTCGTTAAAAATCAATAAAAAACCATTTTGAAGTTTTAAGTCCGGACTAACAGACATAACACTCGAAAATAATGCTTCGCCCGCTTTAACGGTCATTTTAAATATATTTGTAGTTGCAATTTTGGCGCCACTGACATATGAACAAACATATGAGTGATACTAGTGAAAAATCGTTCCCAAACCTGAGGGGTAACCCACCAGCAAATGAGTGTTTGGGACCATTAATAAAAGGTGGAGCTAGCGTTCTGGAGAAATTGCCAGATCGGTTTTTTGAGGGAATTCCCTCATAGTGTTGTGTCTGTTAGTCTGTGATAACACTATGAGGAAATACCTCCAAAAAATACCGATCAGCAAGTTTTCCCAGAAAATTAACTCCACCTTTTATTCACGGTCCCAAACACTCATTTTCTGGTAGCTTACCCCTTAGGTCTGGGAACAATTTTCACATGCGGGGGCTTGTTCGTATGTCAGTGGCGTCAACATTTCAAATGCGGCCTCAGTCCTAATCAGGGATGCCAGGTGCACAGATTTATCTGTGTTTCACAGATTTTCAATATGCTGCACAGATAGCAAGAACTGCACAGATTTCCACAGTTTTCTGCTTTAACGCACAGATTTCCACAGCTTTCTTCTAAAATGCACAGATTAGCACAGATTTCTCAATTTTTTACCTCGCGCTTAATTTTTGACACACGCAAAAACCAAAAAAAGGTCACCACATCTTGTTTTCAGCGAAATTTGTAAGTTTTCCGTGACACAGATAGACACAGATTTTTAAATGGGCTGCGCACAGATTTTTCAAAATATCACCTGGCATCCATGGTCCTAATGATAAATATATTTAAAATGACTGTTAAAGCGGGCGAAGCATTGTTTTCGAGTGTTACGTCTGTTAGTCTGTGTTTTAAGGCTTAAACGTATATAATTGCATTAAGAAAGATGACTTTTATTGATGAAGAATTTAATTCTTCATGTTGGATGTTATAAAATTATGAATTTTATCTCCAAAAATGTCAGTCGTAAAAATACGTACACGCAGAAAAAAGATTTATAGGTTCAGTAAAAATATGGATTAAATCTCGACAAACATATGATTACGGCCTAAAAGCCAACTGTCAAAATCCACTTTGAATGGAAATTCCGGACAAACCGTTACGCGCCAATCAGAGATGTTTATAGTAATGGAAAGAAAAATATTTTTTTTTCATAAACTGTTGTGAACTGTGTTCGGCTAGTAACGGTTTGTCCGGAATTTCCATTCAAAGTGGATTTTGACAGTTGGATTTTAGGCCGTAATCATATGTTTGTCGAGAAATTCAATAAATAAAATTATTGGTCGGGAGACAATACATTTATTTATTGAATTTAATAAAATTTATTTATTGTTTCAATAAAAAAGTTTATCGTTTTGCTTTCTAACAATTTTTTTATTGAAAATAAAAGAAAATTATTGAAATTAAAAATGTTTTTATTGAAAGCAAAAATACATTGTTTTTCTAATAAAAAAAATATTGTGAAATTAATAATTTTGTTGGTTAAAGTGATAAACAATAATTGATTGAATTCAATAACACATATTTTTGGTTTAAATATGCTAAATTTTTCTGCGTGTACGAATTGTGATTTTATTGAATAATTCTGCGTCATATTATAAAGGATATTTCACTTTATAAACAAAACATTTTGCACTGCAGAAACCGGTTGAGCTTAGGTATTTCGTGAGGCAAACAAACCAAAATCCTTTGACGATACATTGCTTCTGTGGTTGTAAATCAGCTGTCAGAAATCTTAATGTGAAATTGTCGAGATAAGTAAAATTGAATATATTACTGTTATAATGAGGTTTTCGAATTAACCGTATGAATGAGAATTCGTGAGTACAAATCTGCTGCATAGGCACTCATGCATTGTTGCCGTTTAGCATCTTCGCTCTTTCAACGGGCGGCCGTTTCTGATGCTTTGACAGCTGTTTACCTGTCAATTTGCTGATGGTTTTTTCTTCTTTTCCTATAATATTCACGTCTCTTGCACCCGCGCGTACAACCAAAACACTGCTTAATCAACGTACAGTTTGTTCAGCATTGTGGTTTTTTGAAGTTGCAAAATACGTGACGGTAAGCAAAAAAAACCTTTCCCCAACTACCCGCAACAAACGGTGAGAAAACCACTAGTAACCTGCGGGGCTACCTGCATATGCAGCAAACGAGAGGTAATCTTTCATTTTGAAGTACCAGTAAGTGAACAGTATTATTTCGATTTGCTGTCACAACAAAGGGAAAAGCAGTCCATAAAGGCCAGCGTATTAGAAGAGGGGGCTTTATTTTCATTTTGGCACCCCGTAAGGCGAGTGAAAAAGCGAGGATTTTGATTCGAAATATTCGCTATTCGCGACGGAGGAATCTCGGTGTATTTACGAATTAAAGACTAATTTGCTGCTGCATTACGGAAGTCCTATTGGTGGAATTGAAGTTGCATTTTTGGGTGTTTTCTTCTTTGCTGGTAAAATTATGGAACGAAGCATTGGGTAAGTAGTTTTCTTTTATTCACACTAATTCTTCCATTTCCGCATATGTGTATTGTTATGCTGCAGTTTGATTTGGAGCGGGAGTTTGGATCCATTTTATTTTCCATTACGCTCGTTGACTTTATTAATGTTTTGTTTTTGCTTTGCCTCATTTTCAATATTAGACGACAGGGACCTATGGTGTCCCCGGGAATGTCAAGACGGCCTGGTGGCATGCCGTCACGAGATAGCTATCAATCACATTCATATCACCAGCAACAGCAGACCAGTCCACACCAACATCACCAGCAACAACCGCAACAGCAACAGCAGCAGCAGCAGCAACCTCAACAGCTGCTGCAGCAAATACCAAGTCAGTTCCAGCATTCTCAGCATGATGAGCTGATACGATACATTAATGAAGCATGGAATAGCGTAAGTATTTTGGTTGTTTGTCTGTTTTTTCGAAAGAATGTGTGTCTTCTATTAAAACTATGTCGAGATGGATCGAAACCAATCTTAGAGTCAAATAGCAGAGCGAATAACCTATTATATTAGTAAAGACACTTTTGTCTAACTTGATACCCGCATCGAAGCATTATCGGAAACTCACGTATTTCGTCTTACTGCCTTCTATTGTGAACAATTCTTTGTGGTAGTGTTAGTTGGATTCAAGGTGGTGTCTTTGCACTTGTCAAGCAATTGTCCAACATACCGCACAGAGGTAAACAATTGGAAGGTGATATGACGCTGTTAAATACCAATCGTATATGTTGGAATTAGATTTAGCAAAACAGCGTTTATCATTATTTAACTGCTAGTCATAGCCTTAAGCTACAGATTAGTTTGTTAGGTCGAGAAATTTTAGTATCAGTCTTTATTTTAAAATTTTTATTAGTGTGACCTGAGAAGGTGATACTCGAAAAGAAATCCTTACAGTACATTCGAGGACGAATGTAGTTTCGAACAGTTCCTTCGAATGCCTAGTTGTGTTGATTGTTAGTATCTCTTATTGCTCAGAATGGAGGTTAATCCCGGCAGTTTCCGGATATCGAAGCATTTCGACGAAAGTCTGTAAACAAACTTCAAATTTAAGTCTGTTTTAGGAAGACTACATGCTACTTGATCGTCTTGTATCGTCCTTTAGTTCAATCGACATGGAACATAAGACCTTGATTATTTTTTCCTCTTTCCGTATCATTGCAGATTACACAAGACAAAAGCCAAACACCTCCAGTATTCTACAAGAGTGTACCTGAGCCGCGGTTGGCAGGTTTCACCCCGTTCGATCTGGAAGCATGGTGGGGTCGGCGGTTGGTACACAAGATCAACATTTCCACCCACGGTCACCAGTAAATCAGTGCGATGCATGCCACTAGTTTGCTGTTGTAAGTGCTTGTCAATAAATCGGAAGCAAATTCAAATATCTACTAAAAACACGAAGCAAACCATTAGAAAGAAAGCAGAAGAAGCAGGACCGCCATTGGAACTCTCGCCGTCACGAGACGAAGTCTAGGGTTTAAAACCGATATAGTTTCATCTATTTCGTAAAATACCTATTTTTATGGTGTTATTTTTGTGGGAGATGGGGACAAATTGGCTAAATTATGTCCAGGAGCAAATTAAATTATTTCTTGACGAAGAAATAACAGAAAAAAACAAGAATATCCTTGATTCATGCAAGGATCCCCAACACAGATGTTGATTGTGAAGAAACCAATGTCTTTTTATTACAAATTATAATATAAAGCAACCGAAATAATATTGTGAATACCGTAAAACAATTATAGATGTTTTTTATTCGTTCTTTTTTTCTGTTTCATCTCTCCGAACACATCTAATGTAAAATAAAATTACGGATGAATTGAGAATGTAATAAATAGAATGGGTCAAAGATAGTTCGTTTCCTTACAACAAGGCCGTTTGTATAGTAATGGAGATAAAATGAAAGAAATGTACGTGCACTTTTAATATCAGGTAATGAGAGATGGGTGAAATATTCTCCTGTGTCTTCGTATGCGTTTTTGTCAGTAGAGTATTCATAATTATTTTCACATAGGATCCTCTTCTATTGTATTCCTGGTCTCATCATAAGTCTTTCGTGTCTAAAGCGAACAGTAAAGCTGATATAACACAGTTTAATGTAACCACTTGCTGAGCTTTTTTATTCTTATTTTTTTTTACAATGGAGAATAAAATTTACGTACTAACCCAGTACACGTGCTATTAGTAGATGCCAAGCTACCACAACGGGGTGTGTCGGACTCTCATGGTGACGTCGCCATAACTAGGTAATACCGACTAAACTCCATTGGGCGCCGCCATTGTTCCCCCCCAAGGACTACCTCTCTACTTCTAGGGGAGAGCTTTTTTATTCAGTTTGTTTGATAGTTTTGAATTGAATTAAGTAAACACATTTTAGTTTGTATTCTGTTTGTGAAAGATATTTACAAATAGGTCTGATTCCAAGCTCGATATACCAGCAGTATCTTAGGGACAGAGTACGGTCAACGAGGACAGTGAACGAGGCAGCCAATCGGCATTCTGTTTTGACGTAGGACTACGTCCTTGTTTTCGATATGGGGGTGCACTCTGCAAATTCTACAAAAATGGTATGTAACGAAAATTTTGTAATGGTATGTAACGAAAATTTGTAACGAAAATTTGGTCCAATTTTAAACGCATATAATTTAGCCATCTCACGATAAATTTTCAATTTTTTTGCACAAATCGCCCCGAAATACTTCTAAGAATAGATTCCAATAGATAAACCCAAAGATTTTTGATATCATAGCATTAAAAAATTAAATAATATACAACCTTGTCAAAATATCGCGCATTAACACACAGAAGATAGCGCTTCCCAAGCCCTGTACGACGGATTGGTGTACCTAGCGCGCAACGCTTCTAAGAATGACGTCATCATCGACTATTTAAAGAACGGGCTTGGCCAGACACGCTCAGTTCCCTGTTGAACGGCTGGCGAAGCAGATCACTGCGCTGTGTTTTTTACAGCCAGTGTAGATGAGCTAGAAGTCCGTTACACTGGCTGTGGAGGGACGCTACCCTGTGTCGTCCAACAGGCGACCGCTCCAACTGCTTCCTAAATGCCGCTGTAATGTTGCCAGTAAATTTTTAATTTAACTAGCACATGTATTTGCTATTTGCGCTTGAAATTAAGTAATGTAGTGGTAGTAATAAGCTTCCCATTTTGGTTTAAACACAAGGATAGTTTTTAAAACAGGATTTGATTAATTAGTTTAGCTCATCTAAGCAATTTTATCAATTCTGTAATTTTAAAGGAATCTTACGGAACTTGGTGAATTTGGCCCCACTTGCAACTGGTATAATCAACCTGCACAAAGTGTTGCATAACGCAGGGCTGCTTTTTGGAACAAATTCATTCAGCCCTTCGCTATGCAAAATCACGATATTATGACAGATGGGCTAAGCGTGGCCATTCCTTTCAATCGGGAAAGGCTGCGTGGAATTTTGGTGAAACGCGCTAATAGTGTCGTGGTGGTACTAGTTGTCTCTTTCGCTCTACCCATCATCATCAGCGTTGACTCATTTTGCATTGTACACTTGGGTTCAATGTTTGGGGCAAATGTGTTGGTATGTAGGGGAACTGGCGGTAAAATGAACACGTTAAACAAAGTCATTATTTTCTAACTAATAAGTGAATGAGATATTACACCTTATGTTTCTTGTTAGACATGTTTTGTACATATCTGGTAAAAATACTTCGTCATAAACACATTTTTTCAAACATGATTCTTGATTTCTAAACATGTCCAAAAATGAGACATGTTTATAGCGAGTGGGTAAAATGAACATGTGGCGGTGGTAAGCATTTTCCGATCAATGCTAATATCCCAACAAATCGTGAGCTTTGCATACACACAGGGCATTTTGCAGGCAAAAAAAATTGTCACGGAAGAATTGAATTTTCATGACGTAATATTAACCATTTTTCAATCCTGTGGCATCGAAACACATCTACAAACTTGGGGTTATCCATGGGAGTTTGAACTTTTAGGATCTGTTTGAGAGCAACTAGAAAGGTTGGTCTATACATGAGATGTGATTATATTGTCTAAAATTTGATTTTTCTTCACCGGTCCGGGTGTTTTTCCCAAAAACTAAGTACTAAGAAAATAAATATTTTACATTAAGTAGTATAGTCCTACGTCTACAGTTCGTGCAACCCCATAGGGCTGCCCCTTGTAGTTTTTTTGGATAAGATTCGTCTATCGAACATCATCTTCAATAAATCGATGATTCCAACGGCCGTATGACTTGTTTCCCCAAATTATTTATATAAAACGTCCTCCATGTTTCGATATTGCCCTCCAGTATCAATTTTGAAGAGAATGGACCCAGCATGTCGTTCGCGTACAAACTGCACCACACAGTCACTGTATTGGAATGAAATGGGTTTTTCTATAGGCTCTTCTCAGGTCGCTGATAACACTGAATAGGCAGTATGGTTTATTTAAACCCCATGCACCAAAAATAAGGTTCGCTTGAAAGGACGAAATTTTGGTCATTTTTGTTTGAGCATTCCAAAATTTGAAGATGTTGTTCAGGCGCATATTTTTGCATGATAAAATTAAGCATGAGTATGATAATCGGACCATTCATAGTTGTTACTCCGTGCTTGGCCAGAACAAGCGAAATTGCATAGATAATCAACGAATGGGGCATAGGAGTAGCTATCCATCCTCAATATGCCCGTTTCGAGAGTTCTCTACTTTGACATGCCAATAACGACGCCGACCACAACCTCACAGTCTTTGGGGAAAGTAATGAATGTTAGTGTAACAAACGTAGTTATGGAGACCTTGGATACCTCTGCTTCTACACGTTTGCCACGTGAAAGAATATTTGTTAGTAGGAGCGGGTAGAGAGTCACACAAATCTGGATTCACCTTTATGAGTGATACGATCAATGCAACTTACACTAGTGATATCTTATGTTTATTGCTCTGGGCAGCCGGCTGCCGAGAATTTATGATAGATTTATCGTTTATTAAACTAATTTTGAAATGCTCGGTTTGTAAAAAAGAAAACAACTTCAGCTCCGGACAGCCGACTGTCGGGAATGTTGCTTATGTTTAATTGAATCAAATGGCAGATGAAAGATCTTATTATTCTTTGCTCTTTCATTCCGGCGACACACGGCATACTAAAAGCAATACATTATAATGAAAACCGATTACTTTTAGTGCCTCGAGACATTTGTCGACATATCTTTGCAATTAGATGTTGTATTACGTGTATTACAAACCCATTATTTATCGCGCATAACTTTTAGTATCATTAGTAATGGCAATTATGTATTGGCTTCATTCTCCGCGGACGATTGATTCTCATGTTATAATTACTCGCACGAATCGTTATGATAGCTAAGGTACATTTTAAATAGTATGAAATAAGCCCAACCGAAATACCTGAAACGAGTAACTTTGTATGTCGGATATACAACTGATGACATAATTTACTAGAACAAGATTTAAAACAATAAGAACGAAGAGAAACAAATTTGTCACCTTTTGTGTCTATAATCAAGCTACAATATTGTTATACTCATGAAGAAATCAATAGTAATTCTTCAAAAGGGCGAATGAGACTTTTGTAAACAAACTTATTTCGCTCATTATTCCGCCACCGAGTTGAATTTCATGAAAAATACACATGAATCAACATCTTTACCCTTGGTAGAATCATTTTCAAATGTTTTCTGTGTTGAAATGATAATAAATTAGGAGAAATCAGCAAAACAAAAGTTTGTTTACAAATCTTATTAGCCCTATTCAAATGTTGATATGGAAATATGATTAACGTGACAGTAAGATAGTGCATGAACTACTCTAAAAACATATGCAAGTACTCAGTACAATAAGAACAACTAATATAATTTATTGATCATTTAATGTATTAAAGGTGAACCAATGAATATGACAAAAACCCGTTTTAATCCACCTAGTGGTGCAATTGTGCCTTTCTCATTTATCCAAACTATGATTCAATAGCTGGTTAAGTTCAATATAATTGTAGAGATGTCTATTAAATTCTTATTATACTTAGCACGCATCTTACGACTACCACGAAAGTCGACGCTGACTCACTTTAACAGTTATGTGTCCAACAAAAAAAACACCTTTAACAGGCCAACGAGGGTACCCACAAATTGAAATGCTCATAACTATGGCTTCCTTTAACCGATTTGGACACTTTTAGATATTTTGGATTCAGGAACTCGTCCACTTTTTGATTCTGTACAATAGAACAAGAATAATGGATCTGGTTTTTGGTAATCCGCATTTTCCAGAGTAATGTTCCAGTACTAGGATATGATTTGTAAATTTTAATAATGTACTAGCAATATGAGTATCAAAACTCTTCAAATTGTCTCGGAAGTCTGTTTTTTATTGTTACTGGACCCTATGGTAATTTGAAAAATGGAATTGGAATGAAATGGCCACTCACGGCCCCACGGGAACCTGCTCCGGAATCTCCGTTCCGGGGTCAAATCACCAAATGGTTCCAAAACCATGAGATACAGCCTACTAATGCAATTCCAAGAATTTTGATACCCATATTGCTAGTATTCCATTGAAGTTCGCAAATAGCTCCCCAGCACAGGAACCTGCTTCCGGAAACCCGAATTCCCGGGAACCGAATGAAGTAAACCGATTTATTTTTACCGAGTCCAAAAGTGGATGAGTTCCTGAATCTAAAACGGCCAAAAGTATCGAAATCGGTTGGATATTACCTTAGTTACGGGCATTTTAGCTTTGTGGGTACCCGGGTACCCACGTCGGCCTGTTACGTAGTAAAAAAAATCAGGAGCCCCTCGTCACTCCCACCCTTACTATATCAACAATATTATTAACCCAAAAGCTTGACTTAGTGAAGTTCTAAGATGTCATAAAGTTTCAATTTCCAGCTATGGATAAAACATAGGAATTTAATTAATTGAAACTTAAAAAGGTACCCGGGTTCCGCGTCGGACACACAACGGTTAAACAAAAAGTGTAATAATTAGAGTAAAGTGCCAATTTTCATCCTATTTGGGATGGTACCACACTAATTCATTAATTACTCGGCCTAATCAATGAAATGCGTACAAATTGGCATCAACAGCTTTGCTTCGTTTTTAAGAACCAAGATAATAACACGAATGCCCTGAAAATGTTCGTGTTCTTCTTCTTCTTCTTCTTCCAATTCTGTTTATTTTCCGTCGGCCTATTTCGGCTACGAGGCCAAACACCGACGCCAGATTGGTGAAACGCCTACTATCTGGATTGGAGATATCGACCCATCAACTCATGGACCGGGGACCAACGGCTTTACTTCCCTTCCGAAGGAAGGCGTGACCTCAGATTTTTCTCACCTCTGAAAAATCTCAACGACCTCGACTGGGATTGAACCCAGACCAACTGGGGTGGGTGGCGGTCACGCTAACCACCCAACCATCGGCGCCGTCAAAATGTTCGTGTTTGAATGCAACGAAAACTCGAATCGAGTGCCCCTATTGTTGCCCTATAACTTGATTAAATGCATTGAACAAAGATGGCAGACGCTGTTCTAACCGGGGGAAGCCCGTTTGGCATAAACTGCCCATAAACGCATAAGAGTCCCATGTGGATTTTTGTCGAAAATGAGTTATCCGTTGGATTGTATTCTGTATCACCACTGAATCACACTGCACAAATAAGATTACCGGGTTTGTTCAGAAAATATCAAAAAAATACCAAACAACCAAAACACAATCTTGAACAGCGTTTTTCTCGGCTTGCTGTTTTTCAACATGGGACTCTCATGCCGTTATGGGCAGTAAAGTCATTTGGCATAACGTCATTTAGCATAAAGTCGTTTGGCATAAAGCCACTTGGCATAACCATAGCGAGAGTCGAGTGGTCGTTTGGCATAAAGCCATTTGGCATAAAGGTCATTTAGCATAATCGACTAAAACAAAACTGAAGATAGATTGCCATTTGGCATAATGCCCATTTGGCATAATGATCATTTGGCCTAATAACCATTTGGCATAATGGTAATTAAACCTAATTACTCAGGTGTAGACCTGTAGGTCAATAACTGAAATAATAGGTCACCAAATCGGCAATACTCTGGGATGCAGTTTCCCGAAATATCATTGCCCGAAATGAACTATACCAATTATCCGAATTTTCCGTAAATTCAATAAAACTACACTGCCCATGATCGCAAATCAGTCCCATAAAGATAGGAAATCCCATAGAAAACGTACAAATATGCAATCATGGGCAGTACTGCCATTCCACATTGCACTTTTTGAGAAGACCTATTTGCAGCCAACATTTTTTTAGTTTTTCTTTTTTCTTTGAACATGAACATTTTTTTTAATTTCATTGATTTTAAATGCAACTAAGAATTTCTAAGCGTTCACATTCTCCTGAATCTTGTCAATTCTTCGAAAATATTTTTGATTTCGATTATAACTTACATTGACATTTTGCCTTCTTTTATACATATATAGTAAATTGTCATTAGCTTTTGATTATTTTGTTTTGAGGCTTTTTTCTTTTAATGAACTTTATGAACTATTCTTGAGATTTTT